>NC_056585.1:29678706-29793424 GCF_018340385.1 Cyprinus carpio | reverse complement strand
TGGACAGGTTCCGCTCTATATAACTCTTCATGGACGCAGCTTTGGCTGAGAGAGAGATCCTGCCCTTGGGAGGAGTAGAACTGTGATGAGGGGCGATGGCACAGTCAATGGTTCGATGAGGGGGAAGCCTGAAAGCTTTGGCTTTGCTGACGCATCCGTAAATCCTGATATTCACGGCCGGCTTAACAGGTCACAGAGTTTGATGAATGGTTGACATGTGGTGAATAAATGGTCTTGACAGTAACTTGACCACTGAACGATCTCCTGAGTTGACCATGATATGCGTGGGTTATGTTTCTCAAGCCAGGGTAGTCGTAGGATGACGGGGTTCTGGGGTGATTCAATGGTGAACAATCTAATGGCCTCTGTGTGGAGAGCCCCAGTTTGAAGATGGATCTCTGGCGTTATGTATTTAATACTCCCTGAACCCATCTAGCGCTGCCAGTGTAAACTCTCGATGGCGCCGCAGACGGCTGCTTCAGTGCTTGGCTCTCCAGTGTTTGTACTGTTTTTGTTCGTTTTTCCTGTTTTTTGTGTTAACAAACACGATCAGTTTCACCAGGGAAGAACTGCTGAACATTAGGCAGAACACACCACAAGATCTTTTTACGGATTTCAATTATTCAGACGTTTTACTGAACGTTGTTGTCGGCGGAGCAGCGGCGCTGATCAAACGCTTCAGGACGCGCAAACGGGGGAAGCGAGCTGGGTGCGCTCGTTAGACTCAGGAAGCGCGGATTTCGAACGCCGTTGCCTAGCATCCATCTGGCAAATCTCCGCTCTCTACCCAACAAAACGGACGAAATCCTTCTGCTCTCTCGGACAAATAAGGATTTCTCACACTCTGCTGCTCTGTGTTTCACGGAAACCTGGCTCAATGACGCCATACCGGACAGTGCGCTCCATCTGCCGGGCTTTCAGCTGTTCAGAGCGGATCGCGACGCAGAATCAACGGGGAAATCGCGCGGCGGCGGGACATGCTTTTACATCAATGAACGGTGGTGTACAGATGTAACTTTGTTAAAGAAGATGTGCTGCTCAGATCTCGAAACACTCTTCATTAACTGGCAAGCCGTTCTATTCGCCAGCGGGAGTTTCACTCGTTCATTCTGGTGAGTGTTTATATCCCTCCGCAAGCGCACGTAAGTCTGGCTTTACGAAACTCGCTGACCAGATTACAGAGACAGAACAACAACACCCGGACTCTGTTTTAATCATTCTGGGGGACTTTAATAAAGCCAATCTCTCCCGTGAACTGCCAAAATACAGACAGCATGTTACATGTCCCACCAGAGACATTAATATATTGGATCGCTGTTACACCACAATAAAGGATGCATATCACTCTGTTCCACGAGCAGCTTTGGGACTGTCTGATCACTGTCTGGTTCATCTTATACCAACCTACAGGCAGAAACTTAAATCTGCTAAACCTGTAGTAAAGACTGTAAAGAGATGGACCAACGAAACAGAGCAGGATTTACAAGCCTGTTTTGACCTCACTGATTGGAGTGTTTTTGAAGCTGCTACCCACAATCTGGACGAACTCACAGAGACCGTAACATCATATATTAGTTTTTGTGAGGATATATGCATTCCTACCAGGACTTATTTAACATTCAACAATGATAAGCCAGGGTTTACAGCAAAACTCAGACATCTTCGTCAGGCCAAAGAGGATGCCTACAGAAATGGGGACAGAGTCTTGTACAATCAGGCCAGGAACACACTGAACAAAGAGATTAGAGCGGCTAAAAAGACCTACGCTAAAAAGTTAGAAGACCAGTTTACTTCCAACGACTCAACTTCAGTGTGGAGTGGACTGAGAGCCCATCACTAATTACAAGACACCATCCTCCTGCACTGAGGCTAATCAATGACTTGTTAACGACCTGAATGAGTTTTATTGTAGATTTGAAACCCCCAACACCCATTCCTGACCATCTCTCTACACAACCGTTAACACCTCCTGCAATCCCCCTCTCCACACCTCCTGCTCTTCAAATCTGTGAAGATGATGTGCGCCAGGTCTTCAGGAAGAACAAAAGAAGAAAAGCACCAGGCCCAGATGGGGTACACCAGCCTGTTTGAAAACCTGTGCTGACCAGCTGGCCCCCATCTTTTCACAGATCTTCAACAGATCTCTGGAGTTGTGTGAAGTGCCTTCCCTGCTTCAACGCTCCACCATCATCCCCATTCCAAAGAAACCCAAGATTACAGGACTTAACGACTACAGACCTTTTGCTCTAACATCTGTCGTCATGAAGTTGTTTGAAAAAACTGGTTCTGGCTTATCTGAAGGACATCACTGGACCCTTACTGGACCCCCTGCAGTTTGCTTACCGAGCAAACAGGTCTGTGGATGATGCAATCAACATGGGATTGCACTTCATCCTGCAAACATCTGGACAAAACAGGGACTTATGTGAGGATCCTGTTTGTGGACTTTAGTTCGGCTTTCAACACCATCATCCCAACATCCCTCCAGACCAAACTGACCCAGCTCTCTGTTCCTAGTTCTATCTGTCAGTGGATCACCAGCTTTCTGACAGATAGGCAACAGCTAGTGAGACTGGGGAAATTCATGTCCAACAGCTGCTCCACCAACACTGGTGCCCTTCAGGGATGTGTTCTCTCCCCCCTGCTCTTCTCGCTGTACACCAACGACTGCACCTCAAAAGACCCCTTTGTCAAGCTCCTGAAGTTTGCAGACGACACCACACTCATCGGTCTCATCCAGGACGGTGACGAGTCTGCTTACAGACAAGAGGTTGAGCAGCTGGCTGTCTGGTGCAGTCTTTTAACAACCTGGAGCTGAACACGCTCAAAACAGTGGAGATGATCGTGGACTTCAGAAGAAACCCCCCTGCACTCCCCCCACTCACCATCATGAACAGCACTGTGGCTGCAGTGGAGTCATTCAGATTCCTGGGAACCACCGTCTCTCAGGACCTGAAGTGGGACAATCACATTGACTCCATTGTTAAAAAGGCCCAACAAAGGTTGTACTTCCTTCGCCAGCTGAGGAAGTTTAACCTGCCACAGGAGCTGCTGAAACAGTTCTACTCAGCCGTCATTGAGTCTGTCCTGTGCACTTCAATAACTGTGTGGTTTGGTTCAGCTACAAAATCAGACATCAGAAGACTACAGAGAACGGTTCGGACTGCTGAAAGGATTATTGGTACTCCCCTGCCCACCCTTCAAGAACTGTATACATCCAGAGTGAGGAAAAGGGCTCAGAAAATCACTCTGGATCCCTCACACCCAAGTTACCCCATCTTTGAACTCTTACCATCTGGCCGGCGCTTCAGAGCCGCAAATACCAGGACAGTCAGGCACAAGAACAGTTTCTTCCCCCAGGCAATCTACCTCATGAACAGTTAAATGTTCCCCACTTATACAATAAAAATGTGCAATATCCTTATATTTATTTGTTACCCCTTCATCCTAGTACATCCCTGCATCTTACTCAATCCAATTCCATTATCATTTATAGCACAATTGTTTATACACTTATTTATCTGCAAAGGGTTTTTATTTTTTATTTTTTTGACTGTGTGTTGTTGTCTTTTGTGTACTGGAAGCTTATGTCACTAAAACAAATTCCTTGTATGCGCAAGCATACTTGGCAATAAAGCTCTTTCTGATTCTGATTCTGATTCTGATTCTGATTCTGATTCACTGCCACCCGGGATTCACATGAAAGGAGAGGAATGTCATGAGTTTCAGCAAAAGATATGTCAATAAAATTCCCCACAGCCCCAGAATCTATCATGGCTATGTTCTCAGATTTCCTCTCCTCAGTGATAATAGCCACTGGTACCCCAAAGGAATGAAGGCTAGCACTCACTGCAGTGGCATCCCGACGAGGAGGCCAAGTGGGACAAGAAGCCCACAGATGACCAGCCTGACTGCAGTATAGGCATAGATGTTATCGGATGCGTTTCTCACGCTCCTCAGTGGATAGTTGAGTAGCGCTGATTTGCATGGCTTCTGGTTCGATGCCTCCTTGTGCGACTGACTGGGTGGGTGACCTCCGATGAGTGTGTTGTGAGTGTATCAGGTTATCCAGACGAATAGCTAGGTCAATGAATTGTTCCACAGCTTTTCCTCCTCTCTCTGCAGGCTAGTTCAGACTGTAGATCATGGTCGAGTCCCTTACGGTAGAATACCCGAAGAGGTTCGTCATCCCAGCCCGTCTGAGCAGCGAGGGTTCGAGAAGCCAGTGTATATTCGGCAGGGGTGTTGTGACCCTGATGTAGCATGATTAACTCCTCTCCTGCCTCCTTTCCGCTGGCGGAATGCTCGAACACATCCCGGAATTGGCAAATGAAACAGTCGTAAGTGGGGAAAGACATGCAATTAAGGGTGCCCTCCGGTGGCCGTCGGAGAGAGCCACAGAGGCCTGGGACATAACAATGGTAGTGCATAATATTAATTTATGTGATGCCTGGTATGTTCACTGAAAAATCATTGCCTTTGTAGTCTCCATGAAATCAAAATGAATGTTTTGTGTTTTTAGTATTGGTACGTTAGCCTTAAGGTTATTTAAAAGCTAGTGTGATTCAAAACAGTCTCTCACTTCCATCAATAAAATTTCTTCTAATCAAATTTCCTATCCATTCAACCAAACAATTCAAATGAAATTCAGTGTTTCAAGGCAATTTACATTTACATTTACATTTACATTTAATCATTTAGCAGACGCTTTTATCCAAAGCGACTTACAAATGAGAACAGTAGAAACAATCAGATCAACGAGAAAACAACAACGGTATACAAGTGCTATGACAAGTCTCAGTTAGTCTAGTACAGAACACGTAGCCAGGGTTTTTTTTTTTTTTTTTTTTTTTTTGGCATATGATAGAAAAGAAAAAGAAAAAAAGGTAAGTACTAGTATTAGTTGGTTAAGTGCAGGCGAAAAAGATGAGTCTTTAGATGTTTTTTTGAAAATGAGTAAAGACTCAGCTGTTCGAATTGAGATCGGGAGGTCATTCCACCAGCTGGGAGCAGTCCAGGAAATAGTCCGTGAGAGTGATTTTGAACCTCTTTGGGATGGCAACACAAGGCGTCGTTCACTTGCAGAGCGCAAACTTCTGGAGGGTGCGTAAGATTGAACTAGTGAGTTTAGGTAAGTTGGCGCCGTGCCAGTGGTCGTTTTGTAGGCAAGCATCAGTACCTTGAATTTGATGCGAGCGGCTACTGGTAGCCAGTGTAACCTGATGAGGAGAGGAGTAACATGGGATGTTTTCGGCTCATTGAAGACACCCCTCGCTGCTGCATTCTGGATCAGTTGTAGAGGCTTGATAGTACATGCAGGAAGGCCCGCCAGGAGAGCATTGCAATAGTCCAGTTTGGAGAGAACAAGAGCTTGGACAAGAAGTTGGGTGGATTGCTCTGACAGGAAGGGTCTAATCTTCCTAATGTTGAATAAGGCAAATCTACAGGACCGGGTCGTTGTAGCAATATGGTCTGTGAAGCTTAACTGATGATCCATCACAACTCCTAGGTTTCTGGCTGTCCTGGAAGGAGTTATGGTTGACGAACCCAGCTGTATAGAGAAGTTGTGATGAAACGATGGGTTAGCTGGAACCACCAGCAGTTCAGTCTTAGTAAGGTTGAGCTGAAGGTGATGGTCATTCATCCAGCTAGAAATGTCACTCAGACAGGCTGAAATGCGAGCAACTACCGTCGGGTCATCTGGTTGGAATGAGAAGTAGAGTTGAGTGTCATCAGCGTAGCAGTGATAGGAAAAGCCATGCTTCTGAATGACAGATCCTAATGACGTCATGTAGATGGAGAAGAGAAGCGGTCCAAGTACTGAGCCTTGAGGAACCCCAGTAGCATGTTGTTGTGACTTAGAAACTTCACCCCTCCAAGACACCATGAAGGATCTATCAGACAGGTAGGAGTTAAGCCACTGGAGTGCGGTTCCAGAGATGCCCATCTTTCTGAGGGTGGATAGGAGGATCTGGTGATTAACAGTGTCAAAAGCAGCAGACAGGTCCAGCAAAATGAGTACTGAGGATTTTGAAGCTGCTCTTGCCAGTCGCAGGGCTTCAGTAACCGAGAGCAGGGCAGTCTCAGTTGAGTGGCCACTTTTGAAGCCAGATTGGTTGCTGTCCAGGAGGTTGTTCTGTACAAGAAACATAGAGAGCTGGTTGAACACAGCTCGTTCGAGTGTCTTTGCAATGAATGGAAGAAGGGATACCGGTCTGTAGTTTTCTAGAAGTGCTGGATTTAGAGATGGTTTCTTCAGCAGTGGGCTTACCCGAGCCTGCTTAAATGCTGAGGGAAATGTTCCAGAGTGAAGAGAGGAGTTGATAATGTGAGGACTTTAAAGGTTTAAAAATATACAATGCAATAGAGAATATTATTTTCATTATCTGTGGGTAAACTAACCCCTTACTGTCATGTTTAAGGTGATGCCGCCACATTCATTAGTGATGTATCAAAGGAAGTGTCACTGATGTTTGATTCCAATGACAATGTTGACATGCACACAAAAATATAACAAATCAATATGAATGTTTTGTTGTATTCATTTTATAAGTGAACATTTCTAAATGGCCAATTCGGGTATAGTTCTTGTGAGGAAAATGCTGAATTTCAATGCTTTCTTCAGGTAACACAGACACAAGCTTGTTATTTGAGAGAGAGTCAGATCTCAAATTCTTGTGGAAAGTGACATGTTCCTGATGGCTGGGAGGATGGTTGGTCATGAAGGTTAAAGTGGTCTTTACTGATCATAAAAGATCATCAACATGCTTTGAAATCTTGGACTGTCTGGCCACTACAGTACATTTCAGGAGTTTTTGGATCTGGAAGACTGTATTGCATCATGTGACACTGGATTGGGTTTGATCTAAAGGGGTCAATCTGTGCACTTATGAATTAGTGTAAGATTCCTAGTTTGCCAAACATTCATAATGTGCTAGATTGTAGAGTTCAGATTTTGTTCTACAAACAAACCCACCTGATTAGACTGTTCCTAAACAATCACTAATGTTAAATGGCTTAATATGTTTAATAATAATGTTATTATTGTGATTCACGTCATATAAATCAGCCAGTTCATCAATTTTCTAATATTTAGCATAAATGTTACTCAGGAAGAATTGTTTCTAAGACAGATCTACAAAGATCCTCACCTGTCCATGCTGTTCTGGCTCCATCATTTACTAGACAGAAGCAGAACTGTGGAAGAGCTTGAAATACATTTCTGTGACTCCATGTTATTGTTCATTATGGTTCTCTATTTTGATTTTACTTGTATTTTTACTCAAGTGTGGCTTTCAGGTGCTTCATCCAGCGCTGAGCTTTATACAATACAGACTGTTTCAAAGCAGCTTCACAGAAATAAACAGAAACTACGAGTGTTAATGTTGTAAGATTCACTCAGTTTCAGCTGTAAAGCAGCTCTACAGAAGACAATAGAGTCATTATTCAGATCAAAAACAATATCAGTTCTGGATGATTGTCGCAGTGTTTTATTGATTGCTTTATTACATTTACGTAGTGAAATTTACTTGAATTTCAGAGTAAAAATTATTTTCAGTGTATCTGCAAAATCTTTGTTTAATTTCTATTTTTGTTCTTTTTTATTTTCCTGTAATTAGTTTCTTTATTATTGACTGTTTACTTGTCTTCAGTAAGTTTGAGAAGTTAATGTTAATGCATAGAAAAAAGTAAAAGCATAGGGTTGTTGTTGTTTTTTTTGTGCCAAAATTGTGTTAACATCCTGAGGACTGCGTCAAAAACATAAGATGAATTCTCCATGGCAGGAATACTGGATCCAGTGTTTTTACCAGATCCTGTCAGAAGACATGTGTTTTGTCTGAGACTCAAAACTGTGTTAACTCAAAGTCTTCTGTCATCCTGAGGTTAACAGAGGAATCCAGGGAAGAGAAGAACGCAGGAGACAAGTGATGATCAAATGGGCAAGATTTATAAAATAATATTAGTTGTGTATGTTTCAATGCTCAGATTTCATCAACAAGTGTTATTATATCAAACCAAAAGTAACGGAAAATTTCTGCTTCACAACATGATCATGTGACGTTAAAAACCTGGAGACATTCTCTGATCTCTTACTCATGAAGAGAAATATACGTAAAACCACACAATCATAAAACAATATTACGATTATATGACATTCAGAGAAGCTGCTGTGTGTGTGTGTGTGTGTGTGTGTGTGTGTGTGTGTGTGTGTGTGTTTAGCAGGAAGTGTGCGTGTGTGTGTGTGTGTGTGTGTGTGTGTGTGTGTGTGTGTGTTTAGCAGGAAGTGTGCTGCTATACTGTCTATATGAGGATTTATTACACACATTTATTCTGACTGTTATTTCACTGACAGAAGTTCAGCTGCAGTATTAATGTCATGAAGAGAAAAGAAGAGACTCTATAACATCTCACTGTTACTGATTCATCATGCAGCTCAGGGCATTATGGGTAGAATCTCTCGTCAGTCTATTCTGATTCATCAACACAGTTTCACTGATGATCCAGAACCAAAAGCAAACCCAGGATAGAGCGGCTGAGTGAATGTGGTCTGGACTGTGTGGATGAGGCTCATTGTGTCAGAGACGCTGTAGAAGGACAGAGTTCCTGCACTGTGATCCACAAACACTCCTATTCTACTGATATAATCATCATACACTCCTATTCTACTGCTGATGGGCTTCACAGAGAGAACAGTCACTATGTTATTGTGTATGAATGAATATCTGGAGGGAGTGCAGATCAAACTCCAGGACTGATCATTATACCCAAACAAACACTCATTACGCCGTCCCTTCCTGCTGATGCTCTTATATGACACTGATATACACACACCACCAAACACACTTCCACTCCACTCCAGCTCCCAGTAACAGCGTCCACACACACTCTCGCTACACAACACCTGCCTTACATCAAATCTGTCTGGATGGTCAGGATACGACTGGGCTGTGTTAGTGAAAGTAATCACTCTGTTGTTCTTAGACAGTCTGAGGAGTTTATTCACTGTGTTCAGATCCGGAGTGAGCTGATGGGAATCTGATGGAGATAAAACACATCAGAATCAGGAATTATGAATCTGTTTGATCTTTTCATGTAGCTGCACTCTTCATGTTCAGTGTATCATCAATGTCTCAGTACAGATGAGCAGATATCTGTGTAAATCATCATTTACATCATCAGTTATAAAACTCTTCTTTCTCTTTCTACAGGAAGAACATGAACACACTCAGAGAGTTTTTCTGCTGGTTTTCTTACTGACTTACATTGTAGGAAGTCCATCCTGGTCCAGTGATCAATGTTGTTGAATGTGACTGTGGAAATCAACAGACATGAACTGTGTGATTCTCATGATCCTGTATCTGTTTCTAACACATTTCTAATATGATGTTCTCCATGATATGAGATGATGATGGACTGGTTTCTGAGAGCAGATGAATCTGCAGGACTTTACCTCTGTCTGAGATCTTCTTGAGCTGCTCTTTGCAGAAATCCTCCAGTTTGTCTCTCAGCTGATGGACAGATTCTCTCAGAACATCAAAAGAGAAGAGAGAACTGAAGAAATCATCATTTACGTCTGTAGATTCAGTAGGTGCTGAGAGAGACTGAGACTGGAAAGTCTACAGAGTTATAAATCAGAAGGAGAAATGAGGAAAAAGTTGAAATGTTAGTGAAGTTTTGAACAGTTGGTGGCGCTAGTGGTGTTTGACAGCTAAATATACAGTATCTTCCAGAAGAAAAAGCTCAGAGAAAAGATTTCTAAGAGATTTCCAGAGCTGAAAGCCATTCGTTAGCTGTATCTCTTTCAGAAGAAGATGATCAGATGAGAGTCTGACTGATGATTATATAATAAGACACTCATGAAATGTTTCTCTGTGAGTCTCTGTCACAGCAGGATCTGCTCAAGTCCACTATGATCCTGTTCTTCTAGATCTGTGTTACCTGCAGGAACTGGATGTGATCCTGTGTGTGTGAAAGCTGCTTCAGCTCAGCGTCTCTCCTCCTCAGATCATTGATCTCCTGCTCCAGTCGCTCCAGTCGTTCTTCAGCTCGACTCACTGCAGTCTTTTCCTGATCTCTGATCAGTCGTATCAGCTCAGAGCGGCTTCTCTCAATGTAGCGGATGAGCTCAGTAAAGATCCTCTCGCTGTCCTCCACTGCTGTCTGTGCAGAGCGCTGTTAGGACACACAGTGATTCAGCTTCAGTGAGTCTGAACTGAGACGGAGACAAACTTCTCTTCTTCTCCAGACTCACCTTATGAGACTCCACAGTCTCTCTCAGCTGCTGGAGATCTTTCTCTCTCTGCTGGATTCTCTGCTGGAACGTCTTCTGCATCTCCTTCAGCTGCTTCTGCAGGACAAACAGATGATAGTGAATCTCACAGAAAACTACTTGCACTAAATCATCATGTGAACAGATGAATCCAGTAAAAGATGAGCTGATAACTAACAGCTGTAGGTTCAAACTCCAGAAGTGATGATGAGTTACAATCATACATGAATTATCATGAAGATCAAGGCCTGTTTCACACTGTACTGTAAGTGTAAGTATTATAAAAGTGAAACTGACACAGACGTAGAGCTTCACACTGACAGTGTTTCTGCAGTTTGACTGATGCAAGTTTATATATTTTGTCAAAGAAGCGGTGAATAGTTCACTCCATTATTTTATGTTGCTTAATCAAGGTCTGTTTTATGAAAGATTGTTAATATGGTGTTGATATAAACACAAATGAACCGAGTGTCAGCAATATTTCATCAGTGTCTAGTGTTAAATACCTGTTTCTCTGTCCTCTGGTCTGCTGCTGATACAATGTCGTGGTTTTTATGTTCAATAACCGTACACAGCACACATATACATTTCTGATCAGTGCGACAGAAAATCTCAAGGAGCTTCTCATGTTTCTGGCAGATCATCTCCTGCAGTCGTCCAGTGGCTTCAGTCAAATTGTGTCTCTTTCCTTTAAACCAACTCTCATGTTGTTCGAGGTGATTCTGACAGTAAGAGTTCAGACACACCAAACAGGACTTGACAGCTCTGTATTTTCTTCCACTACAGACGTCACACTGCACATCTCCAGCTCCAGCGTCACAGTCAGCAGAGAGTCTGTTCTTCTTCAGTTTCTCCACCACTTCAGCCAGCATGGTGTTTGTAGATAAAGCAGGTCTTGGCCTGAAGGTCTGTCTGCACTGAGGACAGCTGTAGACTCTCTTCTGATCCTCCTGATCCCAGCAGTCTGTAATACAGATCTTACAGTAACTGTGTCCACAGGAAGTTGTCACTGGATCCTTCAGGAGATCCAGACACACTGAACACAAGAACTCATCCTGAGAAAATCTGGCTTCTGCCATTTTACTGCATGAATACAGAGACACAAACACACAACAGCTCAACTACACTTCAGTTTCTCTTTCCCTGAAATCACGTGATTCCTGGTTCTGTGTTTGAGTGACGTGTGTAAAGCAGCTTCCTTATTCTTGCTCCTGTATAGCCTCTCTCTCTCTCTCTCTCTCTCTCACACACACACACACACACACACACACACACAGTAAAATCATAGTAAATGAAATACGCAATCAACGGTTTAACATGCTTGAGAATCTTTCTGTGATTTTGTTCTTGCTTTTTTTCTACAAAATTTCTAGTGGATGTTTTTGGACTTTCCATTGAAAAATCATGAAAACCAATTAAAATTAAAATTAATATTAATAATGCATCAATATGAAGGTGAAGGATGTCAGTGTCTGTAATTATCCAAGTGTGTTTGTTTCTTTTAGAATCATTCACCTTGTAACTGTGTTCAGTTTTAATACTGTAAAATAACTAAATACAAAAACATTAAAACTAAAACTAAAATCAACATAAAATCAGGTGCTGGAGAATCTTTGTGTGATTTTGCTCTTTTCTCTGTCAGTGGAGGCTGATACAGTGTGTCTGCTGTTACTATGGTTACCGTGGTAAAGTGTCAGTGTGATGTGAGACTGTGGCTCCCTCTGCTGCTCACACTGTCAATCACATCCATGAGTGATTAATCACATTCACTGAATAAAGATCACATGAGAATGATTTCAGTCTGTAACTAAACCAATAAAAATCCTCACGACATCCAACACTTACAGAATGAGTTCTGAACAACACTTCATAACTTAAACTAAACTTCATACCCTTCAAGAACCTCCCATTAATAACAGACCATTTTCAGAGAATTATGTCAGTTAACAAAACATCATCTAGCAATGTTTTTAATATTTTGATATTTTAAAGAATATAACATGTACAACACTGAACGTTTTGTGCATTTATGACACTATATTTTGTGTTTTGTCACCTTCAGTGTCCTTGAAGAGGAGTTTCACAAACTGAAGCAGCTGTCTGGTGCTTGGCTTTGCTATAAAGCTGTTGCTTGATAAGCTTCATTGCATTTTGTTAGTAATTGTAATCGCACGTTTATATCCTTCTGCTACTTAAAGTGTAATGACAAAGTGTTACTTAATAAAAGCAGCATGTTGTCAGTATTTCACAATGCATTAATTGTGTTTTCATGTTTTTCATTAGAATCTTGTTAATCAGAATATGTCAATGTAAAAATAGTTTATTTTCTTTAAAAACAAGGTGGGTGTGGCCAAAGAAAAGTGACTGGTGCCACCTGAGTCTGAGGGCTACACAGCAAAGTCTTTAAAAACAGCATCTAACAATGGCAAGATCACACTCTACATTGTACCGCTAGAAGACACTTTACCACCGCCCTCACATGCAGCTGAATTTGAGAAGATGCCCAAATCAGTTTGTAAAAAATGTGGAGTTATGATGCCACTTCAAGTTTTGGCTTTGCACATTGAAAATTGTGCATTAGAGAGAGAATGCATCTGTAAATTTTGTGTTTATAGTTATTGAATTGCTGATAATTGACTATTCTTAAGGTACATTTTCCCATTTTATATATATATGTTTTTTTTCAGAGGGTTCACCAGCCCAGGGAACCAGTGGTGGCTGGAAGCCAAGTACACATTGGAAAGGAGTGAGACCAGTGGCAGGCTTTCGGAAAGAGTTCTGGGCATACTCCGCCCACAGAAAATAACGACTCCAGTCGGCCTGGTTGTTGTGACAGTAGGTGGGGAGGAAGCGGGAAAGTTCCTGGTTGAGTCGCTCTACCTGGCCATTGGATTCGGGGTGATATCCTGAGGTAAGGCTGACATTGATATTGAGCTGTTGGCAGATTGTTCTCCATACCCGGGAAGTGAATTGTGGATCCCGGTCCGAGACGATGTCCTCAGGAAGACCATAGAACCTGAACTCATTCTGTAGCAGGGCTTCAGCCATCTCAAAGGCTGTAGGCAGCTTGGGGAGAGGAACTAGATGGCAATCCTTTGAGAAGCGGTCAATAATGGTGAGTATAGTTGTGAATTTCTTGGAGCTGGGTAAATCAGTCACAAAGTCGATAGCAATATAAGACCATGGTCGTTGGGGAATGGCCAGGGGCTGGAGCAGACCGGCTGGTCGCTGATGTGAGGACTGTGAGGATGTTCCAAGTGACACAGCCTTGTACGAATTGTGTAACGTCGGCCTGAAGTGAGGACCACCAGAAGCGATTGGCCACAAGTTCAATGGAGGCATAGATGCCAGGATGACCAGCGCTGGGAGATTCGTGTATCCACTGTATTACTCGTGGACGGAGTTTGGTAGGGACATAGGCACAGTTGGGTGGACACTTGGCAGGAACAGGGTCGTTTACCTGCACTTCTGAGATCTCTGTCATGATGTCCCATTGGATAGGTGCTAGGATAACTGTGGAGGGGAGAATGGGTTCAACAGACTTGGACTTGGGAAGGTGATCGAACTGTCGTGACAGGGAGTCTGCTTTGCTGTTCTTCGCTCCAGGTCGATAGGTTACTTTGAAATCAAATCGAGAGAAGAATAGAGACCATCTTGCCTCTCTGGGATTGAAACGCTTGGCGGAACAGATTTGCGATGGCCGGTGAGTATGAGGAATAGTAGTTTGGCGCCCTCCAGACAATGACGCCACTCCTCAAACGGCGCCTTCATGGCTAATAGTTCTGTATCTCCCACATCGTAGTTTCTCTCGGCAGGGTTGAGTTTGCGAGAGAAGAAAGCACATAGAAACAGCTTAGGTGGATTACCGTGCCGTTGTGAGAGGATAGTGCCGATGCCCGTATTGGATGCGTCCACCTCCACTGTGAACTCCAGCTCCGGATCGGGATGATGTAAGATGGGAGCGGTCGTGAACCGCTGTTTGAGCTGCTGGAAAGCCTCTTCGCTGGAAGGTGTCCATTTAAGATGTTGACCCTTCCCTTGCAACAGTGTGGTGAGAGGTGCAGCTACTACACTGAAATTTCTGTGTCCATTTAAGATGTTGACCCTTTCCTTGCAACAGTGTGGTGAGAGGTGCAGCTACTACACTGAAATTTCTGTTCTGCCTGACCTTCTTCTCATCCATGGCTACCCCCTCCCCTTGCAACAGTGTGGTGAGAGGTGCAGCTACTACACTGAAATTTCTGTTTCTGTATAACTTAGCATAGAGCTGGTGCTGAATGAGTCTCTGAAGGACCGCTCTGACCTGCTTGACGTGGGTTTCCAAGGATTCGGAGTAGATCAGGATGTCATCAATGTAGACGATCACACAGTGGTTAAGCATATCCCGGAAGACATCATTAATGAGGGCCTGGAACACAGAAGGACTGTTGGCAAGTCCGAACGGCATAACCCAATATTCATAGTGCCCAGATGTTGTCGAGAAGGCCATCTTCCACTCATCCCCTTTGCGAATGCGAATCAGGTTGTAGGCACTGCGTAGATCTAATTTAGTGAAGTATTTGGCGTTGTGGAGCTGCTCCAGGGCCGAAGGAACCAGAGGCAATGGGTAGCGGAACTTTATACTGATCTCGTTGTTGAGTGCCTGATAGTCAATGCAGGGCCGAAGACTTCCATCCTTCTTCTTGATGAAGAAAAACCCTGCTGAAGCTGGTGATTTAGATGGCACGATGAAGCCTTTGGCCAGTTCCTCCTCTATATACTTCTTCATGGCCGCAGATTCGGGTTGAGAGAGTGGGAAAATCCTGCCCTTGGGAGGAGTAGAACCTGGGATGAGGTCGATGGCACAGTCACAGGGTCGATGAGGGGGAAGCGTGGAAGCTTTGGCTTTGCTGAAGGCCTCCGATAAATCCTGATATTCAACTGGCAGGCTTAACAGGTCACAGGGTTTGAGTGAATGGTTGACATGTGGTGATACAATGGTCTTGACAGTAACTTGACCACTGAACGATCTCCTGAGTTGACCATGATATGCGTGGGTTATGTTTCTCAAGCCAGGGTAGTCGCAGGATGACGGGGTTCTGGGGTGATTCAATGGCGAACAATCTAATGGCCTCTGTGTGGAGAGCCCCAGTTTGAAGATGGATCTCTGGCGTTATGTATTTAATACTCCCTGAACCCATCTAGCGCTGCCACTGCCACCTGGGATTCACATGAAAGGAGAGGAATGTCATGAGTTTCAGCAAAAGATATGTCAATAAAATTCCCTGGCAGCCCCAGAATCTATCATGGCTATGTTCTCAGATTTCCTCCCCTCAGTGATAATAGCCACCGGTACCCCAAAGGAATGAAGGCTAGCACTCACTGCGGTGGCATCTCGACGAGGAGGCCGAGTGGGACAAGAAGCCCGCAGATGACCAGCCTGACCGCAGTATAGACATAGATGTTATTGGATGCGTTTCTCACGCTCCTCAGTGGATAGTTGAGTAGCGCTGATTTGCATGGCTTCTGGTTCGATGCCTCCTTGTGCGACTGACTGGGTGGGTGACCTCCGATGAGTGTGTTGTGAGTGTATCAGGTTATCCAGACGAATAGCTAGGTCAATGAATTGTTCCACAGTCTTTCCTTCCTCTCTGCAGGCTAGTTCAGACTGTAGATCATGGTTGAGTCCCTTACGGTAGAATAGCCGAAGAGGTTCGTCATCCCAGCCCGTCTGAGCAGCGAGGGTTCGAAAAGCCAGTGTATATTCGGCAGGGGTGTTGTGACCCTGATGTAGCACGATTAACTCTCCTGCCTCCTTTCCGCTGGCGGAATGCTCGGACACATTCCGGAATTGGCAAATGAAACAGTTGTAAGTGGGGAAAGACATGCGATTAAGGGTGCCCTCCGGTGGCCGTCGGAGAGAGCCACAGAGGCCTGGGACATAACAATGGTAGTGCACAATATTAATTTATGTGATGCCTGGTATGTTCACTGAAAAAGCATTGCCTTTGTAGTCTCCATGAAATCAAAATGAATGTTTTGTGTTTTAGTATTGGTACGTTAGCCTCAAGGTTATTTAAAAGCTAATGTGATTCAAAACAGTCTCTCACTTCCATCAATAAAATTTCTTCTAATCAAATTTCCTATCCATTCAACCAAACAATTCAAATGAAATTCAGTGTTTCAAGGCAATTTAGTGGGACTTTTAAAGGTTTAAAAATATACAATGCAATAGAGAATATTATTTTCATTATCTGTGGGTAAACTAACCCCTTACTGTCATGTTTAAGGTGATGCCGCCACATTCATTAGTGATGTATCAAAGGAAGTGTCACTGATGTTTGATTCCAATGACAATGTTGACATGCACACAAAAATATAACAAATCAATATGAATGTTTTGTTGTATTCATTTTATAAGTGAACATTTCTAAAATGGCCAATTCAGGTATAGTTCTTGTGAGGAAAATACTGAATTTCAATGCTTTCTTCAGGTAACACAGACACAAGCTTGTTATTTGAGAGAGAGTCAGATCTCAAATTCTTGTGGAAAGTGACATGTTCCTGATGGCTGGGAGGATGGTTGGTCATGAAGGTTAAAGTGGTCTTTACTGATCATAAAAGATCATCGACATGCTTTCAAATCCTGGACTGTCTGGCCACTGCAGTACATTTCAGGAGTTTATGGATCTGGAAGACTGTATTGCATATAACACTGGATTGGGTTTGATCTAAAGGGGACATCTGTGCACTTATGAATTAGTGGTACCTAGTTTGCCAAACATTCATAATGTGGTAGGTAGAGTTGATTTTGTTCTACAAACAACCACACCTTAAGACTGTTCCTAAACAATCACTAATGTTAAATGGCTTAATATTGTTAATAATAATGTTATTATTGTGATTCACGTCACATTCAGCCAGTTCAAATAGGAGTTTATGGATCTGGAAGACTGTATTGCATCATGTGACACTGGATTGGGTTTGATCTAAATTTGATCATGTTCATGCTGTTCTGGCTCCATCATTTACTAGACAGAAGCAGAACTGTGGAAGAGTTTGAAATACATTTCTGTGACTCCATGTTATTGTTCATTATGGTTCTCTATTTTGATTTTACTTGTACTTTTACTCAAGTGTGGCTTTCAGATGCTTCATCCAGCACTGAGCTTTATACAATACAGATTGTTTCAAAGCAGCGTCACAGAAATAAACAGAAACTAAGAGTGTTAATGTTGTAAGATTCACTCAGTTTCAGCTGTAAAGCAGCTCTACAGAAGACAATAGAGTCATTATTCAGATCAAAAACAATATCAGTTCTGGATGATTGTCGCAGTGTTTTATTGATTGCTTTATTACATTTACGTAGTGAAATTTACCTGAATGTCAGAGTGAAAATTCCTTTCAGGGTATCCACAAAACTTAAAGCACTGTTTATTTAATTTCTATTTTTGTTCTATTTTATTTTCCTGTAATTAGTTTCTTTGTTCTTATTTTATTATTGACTCTTTGCTTGTCTTCAGTAAGTTTGAGAACTTAATGTTAATGCATAGAAAAAAGTAAAAGCATAGGGTTGTTGTTTTTTTTGTTTTTTGGTGCCAGAATTGTGCCGACATCCTGAAGACTGCGTCAAAAACATAAGATGAAATCTCCATGACAGGAATACTGGATCCAGTGTTTTTACCAGATCCTGTCAGAAGACGTGTTTTGTCTGAGACTCAAAACTGTGTTAACTCAAAGTCTTCTGTCATCCTGAGGTTAATCTCTTTTTCTTTTAGAACTTATTCCTTTTAAATCTTTTTGAAATCAAGACTTGTAGTATATTACTTCTAGTTAAGTGTATTTAGTATTGTTAGTTTAATTTTATTTTTACCTAATCATCTTTTAGATATCTTAATTATTTATTTGAATCGGTTTAGATTTTAGGTTCCTTAACTAAACCTACTCTGGTCTATTTCAATTGTTTGAGTACTCTGTAGCTTTAAATTTGACTGTGATATTCAAATAGACAATTCAGCAAAAAATAAAAACAAATAAAACAAATAAACTTACATTCCAAATATTTCACCCTATAAACCTTATCTTCAAATTAAAACAATACAGGTATTGAAACAAATAAAATAAGTCACAATTCAATTGTTAATGTGTAAACAGTTCAAACACCAATAAATTCAGTAATGTATTTTCAAAAACCAGTCTCTGAATTCAAAAGGAAAACCAATCGTCCATACCCGATTGAGACTTTGGATGCAATAATCCAGGCCTACCGTTGTGTTGAACAATCGACCAAAACAAAATGAGATGTTAGATGCAATGATCCAGGCCTTCGTCTGTCGTATTGAACAGAATAGCACATATAAAAAGAAAAGAGAGTTCGACATCTGTTCACTCACAGATTTTTTTCCTCCGTCCGGGGAAAACTAGCAGTGAATCCACTGAAATCGTTAGATGGTTTCACTGTAATTGAGATTCGCTGGGAGACTCGCCATGTTCCATGCGGTGATGAGCTCAGTCTGCGTCATCGCCGTGTTCACATTGAAAAACATTCAAAAATAACTCAAAATCACTCAAAAAACAAAATAAAGTTCAGTTCAAAGGAAAATCAATGTCTTTCTAGATGCTTTATCTGGTTTCAGTTTACAACTAATATTTTCAGTCAGAATGATCTCTGCCGACCTTTCTGTTTGCGTCTCTTCTCTCTCTCTTTCTCTTTGCGTGCTGGTGACGTCATCCACTTGCTTCACATTGTCTCTCTCCTGATAGGTCGGCAGTGAACTCCACCTCACATTCTCTTAAAGGCAACATAACATTTAACTATGTCCAATTCTCATATTCTCAACATAAGAAAAAAAAAACTTTTTGATCATTTATGAAAAGTTTTAACTTTGCATTTATGAATTTAGTTATTAATTTACTTTTCTTTTTTTTCTCTCTCTCTCTCTTCACACGCTGGTTTATTTATTTTTTTCTTATTCTTATGTCTATTTGTAATCACTCTGGGTTACACCCTCCCCCGTTAACTCTATGCGCGTCCGTATGCATGCAACTAACAGGTTGTGTTACCACAGGCTCAGGTGAATTGGTAAAACTGCTTTCCATAATAGAGTCAGTCACAGCTGTACTAAGACTCTGAAATAGAGACTGTAATATTGAAACCAAAGGATTACCCAATTCGGGGTAAGTGTTCACTCTTGGTTTCTGTCTAACTCTATTAAACTTTCTGATGAAATTGCCATCATCTTCATTTTGCTCTTGTGCAGATTCATGTTCACAGACCTTTTCTGTTTCTTTTACAGGTATGCTCTGATCAGTGGGCGTGTCTGAAGTAACTGCAAGTAAATTTTCATTTACCTCTGAATCATCAACAAGTAAGTAATTCAAAGTAGGTACACTTTCAATTGTAGAATGCTCTGGCCCAGGTGACTGGACAGGCAAGTCCTCAGTTGGAATGTTGTCAACAGAGTCCTGAACTACAGAGATTGAGGGAACATCATTCTGTGACGCTTTTACAGTTTCATAAACCTCAATGAATCTGGTATTTGTGCAGTTTACAGGATCTCGGTTCAGCAATTCTAAACAGCTATCATCATCAGAGTCAGATTTTGGCTGCTCTTGTACCTCATTACTCGGATTTCTACAAGTTGGCGGACGCTTCCGGGACCTGAACAAATCAACTACCTCTTCAGGTAACTGCAACAATTCACAAGGTAGTAAAAGATCTCTATGAAGAGTTCTCAAAGGACCATCTTTACCTTCTGGCTTAACAGTGTACACAGGAAGATCACCTGCGCTGTTCACAACAACATATACAAGTGATTCCCACTTGTCAGCCAGTTTATGTTTACCCCTTAGGCGTACATTCCTAACTAGAACCCTATCTCCAATGTCCAGAGTAGATTCAAGAACATGCTTTGTTCCTCTCTCCAACTTTAGCAGCATTTCTCATTGCTAAGTCATAAGTTCCTTGCAACCACGTACATACTGTGAATGCATCTTAAACTGCTCTCTGTTCTGAGGAACATTAAAAGCCAAGCCTATAGGCAAGCGCAGCTGCCTCCCAAACATTAATTCATATGGGGTAAACCCAGTAGAATCATGTTTGGTACAGTTGTACGCGTGTACGAGGGGTTTGACAAAACTACTCCAATGCACCTTATCACACTCTGTAAGCGTACCAAGCATACTTAGGAGAGTATGATTGAATCGTTCAACTGGATTCCCCCTGGAATGGTAAGGGGTTGTTCTGATCTTGTGGATTCCCATCAGTTGACAAAGCTCTTTAATAGTCTTTGACTCAAAGTCAGCTCCCTGGTCGCTATGTAACTTCTCGGGGATCCCATAAGGGACTATGAAATTCTCCCAAGAGAATCTCCCAAAGAGACGTGACTTCTGATTGGAAGTAGGAACAGCAACTGCATACTTGGTAAAGAAATCAGTGGTAACTAGCACATCCTTGGTATTCTTGGAATCTGGCTCAATAGAGAGAAAGTCCATGCACACCAGTTCAAGAGGACGAGTCACTTTGGTATTGACCAAAGGAGCTTTCTCAGGTAAGGACTTATGACACACACATCTGGGGCATGTTCTGATTTTTCTCTCCACATCCGCAACCATTCTAGGCCAATAGAACCTTGACCTTCCTAGATCCAACGTGCACTCTATGCCCAAATGTCCCATCTCATCGTGTAAACAGGTAAGAACAAAATACCACGCAAAGAATCAGGAAGAACCAACTGGTATTGGATACGCTCTTTCTCCTGTCTTCTCCGATAGAGGATTCCGTTACGCAACTCCAGCTTCTTTAACTCCCTCATCAGCAATGGAAGGGTAGGAAGTTCTTTCCTTACAGGAGGAGGAATTGTCTCCCCAGTCTCTAATTGGTGAATTATCTCACGGATGATGGGGTCAGATCTTTGCTTTTCCATCAAATCAGTCTCTCCAAAAGTTGGGACTTTAGGAAGATTATCACAACCCTCATTCTGATCAAAACTGCATGGAATTGCATCAACATGCATGGCAAGGGATTCAATCAAAGCAAAAGGAGGATCACCACAATCAACTGAATTGAACTGAATTCAACTGAACTGAATGACAATGTGCTTGTCGCATATGGCCCGAATAACCTCAGTAGGAACAGTCCGAACATCATCAAGCAGGTGATTCAAGGAGAATTGACGGATTCGCTCTTGCTCCTTCTGAGATGTGACATCATTCCTCCATCCACCCTGAGCAAGTCTGGACAGACTATCAGCATCCAGATTCTGTTTTCCAGCTCTGTACTGTAGTTTGAGAGAAAAAGTTGAAAGAGCTGAGAGCCATCTGTAGCTCGTAGAATCCAGCTTTGCTGAGGTCAATATGTATGTCAAAGGATTACTGTCGGTAACAACGGTGAACTGGTTAACGTACAGATATTCATTGAAGTTCTCGGTGACTGCCCACTTAAGGGCCAAGAACTCCAGTTTGTGAGCTGGGTAATGGGCCTCACTCAGAGAAAGACCTCGACTGGCATAAGCAATTACTTTCAATTGGCCATCCTGCTCTTGATATAAGGCCGCTCCCAACCCTACAGTGCTTGCGTCTGTGTGGAGGACATATGGAAGTTTCTGATCAGCGAAACCAAGCACTGGAGCAGTAGTAAGTGCTTCAATAATCACTTCAAATGCCTGCTGACAACTCACAGACCAACGGCTACCAAAAGGCTCTTTGGGATTATGGTAGTCTTTCCTTTCTTTGACTTTACAACCCTTTCGGAGTGGCGGATACCCAGATGTCAAATCGTTCAAAGGCTTCACAATCATGGCATAATCTCGAATAAACCTCCTGTAGTACCCCAAGAACCCCAGGAATGACCGTAGTTCTTTCAGGTTCTTTGGGACTGGCCAAGATTTCAGCACCTCAACTTTTTCAGGATCTGTCTCCACACCATTGCTAGACACAATATGTCCCAGGTACTTTACAGAAGCTTGGAAAAATTAAAATTTTTCTGGAGAGAGCTTTAATCCATACTCTTTCAGTCGTTGCAACACCCTCAATAACCTGCGCTCATGTTCTTCCAATGTATCAGAAAATAATCAAATCGTCGATAAAAACAACAACCTCTTTCAGATGGATGTCACTCATGCACCTCTCCATGAGTCTTTAAAAAGTACTAGGAGCATTAGTGGCCCCCTGTGGCATCCTGTTAAACTCCCAAAATCCGAGAGGACAGACAAAAGTGGTCTTATGCTTATCCGACTCCTCTACCTCGATCTGGTAGTAACCAGACTTGAGATCAAGAACAGAAAACCAGCGTGAACCAGTGAAAGCAGAAAAAGTCTCCTCTAAGTTTGGCAGAGCATAAGCATCTTTGATGGTTTGCAGATTGAGTTTACGGTAATCGATGCAAAGTCGGACATCCCCATTCTTCTTCCGAACGACTACGATGGGTGAGGAAAAAGTGGACTCCGATTCCCGAATGACACCAGCATCTAGTAACTCCTGCAGATGCTTGCGAACTGCATTATAATCCTGAGGGTGTATTGGTGAAGCCCTATGTTTGAACAGGGTTTCATCATGTAGCCTTATACGATGTGTCACCTTATCAGTTCTACTGAAGTCAAGATCATGAAGGGAAAAAACTTCTGGCATTGACCATAGTTTTTGTGAAATCCTGTCCTTCCACTCCTCAGGTATTGGTGAGTCACCGAAATCAATAGTGAAAGGCTGGGCAGCTTTCATATGATTGCCACTCTCCGTTACTGCTTCTTTAGTGATCACTATTTGCAGAGAATGTAATTCGACAATGACACTTTTTGCAGGAACTAAAATTTCATGCTCCGTTTC
Organism: Cyprinus carpio; assembly: GCF_018340385.1. NCBI lineage: Eukaryota > Metazoa > Chordata > Actinopteri > Cypriniformes > Cyprinidae > Cyprinus > Cyprinus carpio. The sequence continues at coordinate 29,770,353 of NC_056585.1, read as the reverse complement.
ATTTTTCATGATCACTGGGATTTTCCGTGATGTCGTAGAAGGAAGTGTGACAAGACAAGAGGCACACAAAAGACCTCCCGGCAAAGAAGACTCAGTAGGAGATTCCATTAAGACCCAGTTATCGGAAGATGGCTCCTGTGTACTGATTGAGCCTTCCAGAACAACAGGAACAACTTCAGGCTTTGTACCCAGAATTCGCACAGACCCAATAATGCTATTGGACTTTTGCCTCAATCTGTGTCCAGGCACATTCAGAACTGCTCTGAACCCATAAGGTAAGGTCTGACAAGAAATTTCTGACTCAGACTGACTCTCATAGGCTAAGTCAAGGGTGTTTGTGCCTATAAGTACAGAAGACTGCGCACTACCACTGATATCAGCAGTGACCAAAGCAAGCGTGGAAATTTTGGTCTCCGCTCCAAGAAAATCCTTGGGGAACTCAACATCAATTTCAATATACCCAAGGTAAGTGTAGGACCTCGGTGAACAGACACACAAATAAACTGCACAATTTGAACACCATTAATGATTAAGCTAAAGAGGAACCCTGCTCAGTTGATAACGTGATTCCACAACAGAGGATGTCTGTCCCGCTCATCAGAAAACTAATCATGTGACGTCGATATCCTGAATAGGTTTCCTGTCAGCAGTGTTGTTTTCCAATTAAAAGAGTTGACGACATAAACTCTTTTCACAAGATACAAGGACCCTGTGTATCAAGAAGCATCTCATGATCACAATGTATGGAAACCCCTGCAGCCCCACAGGAATCATTAATAATTAATGGACCTCAACACAAAGGATCCATACAGGATCCATCCCATGACTCTGATTCCTGCTTGCTTGAGAATTTTTCTTCAAACTGAACTTTTCAATAAATAATCTCAAAAGGACAACCATTGAGAAATCTGAAGGTTTAACTATATTAACAAATAATATGTTTTATGTCTTATATATGTTTGATGTGTTCAAATGTAATCGGTGCAACTTTAACCAAGGTTTTATTGGTTTTAGCAGATAGTGCTATTAAATGTGTGTAAGATATGGAAAGTTTAGTGTTGAACGAAAGCTCACATTATTTGCTTAAACGTGGAGCGAATGAAATGTCCAAATTCTGTATTGTGTGCATATTATGACACTTTATAAGGTATCAACCAAAGTTCCATGATGGAGTTCATCTCACATGACAATGTCGCATGATGTTAATCAGTGTACAAAGAGAAACAGTACAGGGTGTGTCTACAGTCGTGACCAAAAGTTTTAAGAATTACATAAATATTAGTTTTCAAAAAGTTTGCTGCTAAACTGCTTTTAGATCTTTGTTTCAGTTGTTTCTGTGATGTACTGAAATATAATTACAAACACTTCATACGTTTCAAAGGCTTTTATCGACAATTACATGACATTTATGCAAAGAGTCATTATTTGCAGTGTTGGCCCTTCTTTTTCAGGACCTCTGCAATTCGACTGGGCATGCTCTCAATCAACTTCTGGGCCAAATCCTGACTGATAGCAACCCATTCTTTCATAATAACTTCTTGGAGTTTGTCAGAATTAGTGGGTTTTTGTTTGTCCACCCGCCTCTTGAGGATTGACCACAAGTTCTCAATGGGATTAAAATCTGGGGAGTTTCCAGGCCATGGACCCAAAATTTCAACATTCTGGTCCCCGAGCCACTTAGTTATCACTTTTGCCTTATGGCACGGTGCTCCATCGTGCTGGAAAATGCATTGTTCTTCACCAAACTGTTGTTGGATTGTTGGAAGAAGTTGCTGTTGGAGGGTGTTTTGGTACCATTCTTTATTCATGGCTGTGTTTTTGGGCAGAATTGTGAGTGAGCCCACTCCCTTGGATGAGAAGCAACCCCACACATGAATGGTGTCAGGATGCTTTACTGTTGGCATGACACAGGACTGATGGTAGCGCTCACCTTTTCTTCTCTGGACAAGCCTTTTTCCAGATGCCCCAAACAATCGGAAAGGGGCTTCATCGGAGAATATGACTTTGCCCCAGTCCTCAGCAGTCCATTCACTATACTTTCTGCAGAAGATCAATCTGTTCCTGATGTTTTTTTTGGAGAGAAGTGGCTTCTTTCCTGCCCTTCTTGACACCAGGCCATCTTCCAAAAGTCTTCGCCTCACTGTGCGTGCAGATGCGCTCACAGCTGCCTGCTGCCATTCCTGAGCAAGCTCTGCACTGGTGGCACTCCGATCCCGCATGTGAATCCTCTTTAGGAGACGATCCTGGCGCTTGCTGGACTTTCTTGGATGCCCTGAAGCCTTCTTTACAAGAATTGAACCTCTTTCCTTGAAGTTCTTGATGAACCTATAAATTGTTGATTTCGGTGCAATCTTAGTAGCTACAATATCCTTGCCTGTGAAGCCATTTTTAGGCAACGCAATGATGGCTGCACACGTTTCTTTGCAGGTCACCATGGTTAACAATGGAAGAACAATGATTTCAAGCATCACCCTCCTTTTAACATGTCAAGTCTGCCATTCTAACCCAATCAGCCTGACATAATGATCTCCAGCCTTGTGCTCGTCAACATTCTCACCTGAGTTAACAAGATGATTACTGAAATGATCTCAGCAGGTCCTTTAATGACAGCAATGAAATGCAGTGGAAAGGTTTTTTTGGGATTAAGTTAATATTCATGGCAAAGAAGGACTATGCAATTCATCTGATCACTCTTCATAACATTCTGGAGTATATGCAAATTGCTATTATAAAAACTTAAGCAGCAACTTTTCCAATTTCCAATATTTATGTAATTCTCAAAACTTTTGGCCACAACTGTAAACTCTGCAACAGCATCTCATTGGAAGATCGCGTCGTGGGATGGACCAAATCCTCTAGGATAAAACCCCAATGCCTGAACTAATTCACCACATGCTTACTTCTTCACCATGGCTTGAACTACCGACTCCAACGCTGCTAGCGTTCTTGTCATCCAGACCTCAAAACCACTCTGTTGAAACTTTGTGACTGCCAAGAATCTTTGAAGTCTTGCAAACAGCGAAACTATCCAAAGAAATTCCGAAGCTCTACGTAACCAGGCAACCAACCAATTACCAATAGGGTTTTCCCAAAAGACGTCATCCAAACGACAGATCTGCAACCAATCCGAGGCGTGGGGATTCCCTGAGACGAGGCAACAAGCGAATCTCCAACTCCGCTTTTCAGTGCAAATGCAAGTAAAACAAACAAACTTAATTTCTTGCTGAAATAAGTGCAGATTGATCTTAAGCAGTAAAGATAAGACACATCTCTGCTTTTGTGATTTTTCTTAATGCGATCAAGCAAATAACTTACTCCTGGGACTTCATTCAAATTCCGTTATCATCCTCTTCAGTAACTGTGTGTGTGTATATATGTGTGTATGTATGTTTATGTCCACTAGGTTTTAGGTCCATGTAAAAGAGTAGCTCAATAAATTCTTGTTTCATTTATAAAAGATGTATTGTCTTGTGTGGTGTATTTTAAGATTAAACTTTGCCCAGATCCTATGCTACCTAGCTCGTAGTTTATGAATTATCTTTCCGTTTGTATTCTCATTAAGCCATGAAGTAATATAAACAGAATTTAAAGGATATACTGAATTTTACGTTCGCTGGACGAACCGTTGATGAAGTATAAACAAATTACATTTTTGCAAATCACGAACCATACTCTCATGAGAATCCTTGGTTTGCTCTTTGGCCTTCTTTAAGCACTTTAAGATCTTGTAGCATGAGTTCAATGCTATTTTGCTATGTATCATAATCCACCTCATTCCCTGGACGTGGGGACCTTCCAGAAAAGAACTTTAGTTTGAGAGGAGCATGCATGTGAGAAGCAGCATCTTCACTCTTCACAATATGCTCAACTACAACACGCTGTACTTCTGGGGGATTCACATTAGTAATAGGCATTCTGGTTAATGGAACAAATGCAGCATCAGTGAGTGTTTCACGGCTCCCCTGAACTTGATTGACCCTGGGAAAATCCGTTTGGATCTCAGGCATGGCATTCGCAATAGTAGGTGGTTGCACAGTTCTCCCAGATTCATCTTCATTTTGAGATACAGGTTCCGTGCATTTTGAAAGCTCCTCATTTAAGAGGTCCTCAAAAGATTTACCACTCAGCTTTGCAATGCACTTCAATTTCTCCATATAGCCCTTGGTGGCGCTACTAGCAACTGTTTGCACATAGATACTGGACAAAGCTTTAATCTCATACTTGAGATTGGGCTGATGTGGGCTTTCAAAAATGAATGGCAGCTGAGGCTCTAAGCTCCTCAGTGCACTCCCACTCTCATACACAATTATAACATTTTTGTGATATGGGGACTCAGGGTTGTCAATGCGAACAACCCTGCCAATGCACCCATATCTGCTAAGATGCTCAGTCAGATCGTTATCTCTCTCGGTATTTGTAATACCACTCACAATAAGTGAGTTTGGAACCTTAACATTCTCTTGCTCAATGACTTCCATTCTTACAGTACAATGTCTCTTTAAATTTGTCTGTTCTCTGTTATTAAGATATCTTTCTACTTACTACTCCTGGCTGGCTCGCCAAAACTGTAGTGCCTCCTACAGGTCACCAGGACACCATGGCTGAACGGACACCCAGGTGAGTTAAACAAGAGGAAATGTGGACCAGGTCTTCTAGGTTCATAAGGAGCAGTAGTGAGAGATTAAAAAAACAGACAGCCAACAAAGGTAAGTTCAAATAATATTGAAAAATTTATATCTAGGCAAATGATAAATGAAAATAATTAACAAATTGTTTCTCTTTCAGGTAAAAGCAGAAACAATAAAAAAGACTGATGATCAACAAAATTACAATGAAGTTACTGATTGATAATAAATGCAAGGAAAATAAATAAACTGGGCTCTAGGTTTGTTTTCTGATTAGAATGATCTGTTATTTATCCTTCTTTAATCTCTTTTTCTTTTAGAACTTATTTCTTTTAAATCTTTTTGAAATCAAGACTTGTAGTATATTACTTCTAGTTTAGTGTATTTAATATTGTTAGTTTAATTTTATTTTAACCTAATCATCTTTTATATGTTTTAATTATTTATTTGAATCGGTTTAGATTTTAGATTCCTTAACTAAACCTACACTGGTCTATTTCAATTGTTTGAGTACTCTGTAGCTTTAAATGTGACTGTGATATTAAAATAGACAATTCAGCAAAAAATAAAACAAATAAACTTACATTCCAAATATTTCACTCTATAAACCTTATCTTCAAATTAAAACAATACAGGCATTGAAACAAATAAAATAATTTAAAAAAAAATCACAATTCAACTGTTAATGTGTAAACAGTTTAAACACCATTAAATTCAGTAATGTATTTTCAAAAACCAGTCTCTGAATTCAAAAGGAAAACCAATCGTCCATACCCGATTGAGACTTTGGATGCAATAATCCAGGCCTACCGTTGTGTTGAACAATCGACCAAAACAAAATGAGACGTTAGATGCAATGATCCAGGCCTTCGTCAAAATAAAGTTCAGTTCAAAGGAAAATCAATGTCTTTCTAGATGCTTTATCTGGTTTCAGTTTACAACTAATATTTTCAGTCAGAATGATCTCTGCTGACCTTTCTGTTTGCGTCTCTTCTCTCTCTCTAGGCTTGTTTGAGATGCGCCTCGCCTCGCCTGAAATATAGGCGAGAGTAGGCGGCTGCAGTGAGGGGAGGAGTGAAATAAGCGCAGTCAAGACGGACAGTTCTGAGCTCTCTAAGTGGAACAGATACCTACGAGCAGGGCTGGCGCTCCGCACACGCACATCACGCACTGCGCGTAGGGCACCAAGTGCTTGGGGGGGCACCAAAAAATCTGGGTCGTGAAAAAATCATCACAATAGGCTACTAGTATAAATAATGAATAAAATATTTCTAAAAGCATGTTAATATACAAAAACAATACAAAAGTAATATAGGCCTAGACCAAATTAGTCGAGAAAAAGGTGAATCTCTGTGCCAGTCTCCCTCTGGTGCCCCCCCTTCCCCACCTCCCAGTGGTCTGTTCGATTATGCCTCAATCAATGTCAAATTTGGCAGACACCGACCTCAGACATGGCCTAGATAAGGGTGGTCTGTTCGATGGCGGAAAAAAAAAGAAAAAAGAAGAGACAGCGGGATGATGCTCGCGCGTCGCTTGCAGGTAAGACAATGTTTTAAATAAAAATGTTAGTTTTGTAGCCCTTGCGTGTAGTATGCATGTCCAGGGGCGTCGGCGCGTCCGCGTCGCTTGTAGTGCAAAAGATCCGGGGCTTTTAGCCCTGCATGTTGAGTCTTTTATTTTAACGGGGTCTGGGGAAATTGTGAAACTTGGGCTGTTAAAGATGCAGTTTGTTTGAGAAGGAAAGGAAGGCCAATCGTTGGGGTCCTCATCGTCATATTTGAATGACAAATAAAGCTAATTTTCCCCGTACGTTATAGATGTGTCACGTGTGCATATAGCTATTAGTGCAGAACGTTCCCTATTGTAATTTCTTCGCTTCAATACAATGTCTATCTGCCTCAGTCTGAACTTTAGAAAAAACCCTGCAACTGAACGTGATGTGATTTTGCCAAATTAGACCGCTTAGATAAAGATTTTTCGTTGTTGTACTATGGCATGCGGTCATTTTCAAGAGGTTCGGCCAAGGGCGACATCTGTTGGTGATACTGCAATTAGAAAAAAGAAAACCACAATCTCAGTGTTTGTATATTTTCATATTCACAGAGTTGTCAAATTATTAGGGCTGGGAAAAGATTAATCTCGATTAATCGCATCCAAAATAAAACCGCCAAGCATTTGTGCTTGGGGCACCCAAATGGCTAGCGCCGGCCCTGCCTACGAGATCAAAGGCAGATATCGCGTTATTCTCACTCACGTGCTGTGTTGCTAATAAACATGATATAATTTCAGTTCTGTTGCTTTTATTTGAAAATAAATATGATGAACAAGACACTCAAGGTGCTTGCTATTTAATTCCATACGAAAGCCGTATTTATCATCCGTTTTTACTTTAATGCAAACATGTATTTTAGATTTTTATAGAAACATGACAACAATCCCATATATCACACAGATATCGCACTGTAATAGTGTTTGGGAAGATTCATGCATAATTTAAATACATAATCACATGAAATCAGATAAAAATAAAATATTTTAGAAGAGAACGCAGCATCACAGTTGTCTGAACCAATGAGCATGAAGTTGTGTCGTCAGTAAGTTGTTTCCCATCATGCTTTTGAATAGCGCAGTCGGTGGAGAGCAACTGCGCTCGACTGCTCAATCCGACACAGCCGCCTCGCCGTCGCCAGAGTTTTTTGGCACACGTCAGCATGACATCAGAGCAAGGCGGACATAACTCGGACACTTTTCTAACCGGCATGCATCTCGCGGTGATCACCGGTGATCGGTTCTGCGCAGATTTTGTTCATCTCAAACAAGCCTTCTTTCTCTTTGCGTGCTGGTGACATCATCCACTTGTTTCACGTTGTCTCTCTCCTGATAGGTCGGCAGTGAACTCCACCTCACATTCTCTTAAAGGAGATTTTGTTCATCTCAAACAAGCCAATATCCAAAAAATGACCTACACGCATCAAAAAGAATGAGAAGAAATAAGGGCGATGATGTCATTAAAAAAATGTCAAGTTATAGTGCTGCAGAGATATCAACCTTAATTAGCATTAGCATTACTAGCCACGGCCCGACAGGTGTCGTAATACCAGTTTCGGCCATGAGAGGCGGTATGCGGGCAACATAACCACCAGCCAACCTGGAATACACGAATAACTTGCACGGCTTGTGGGCGTACTGGAACCTGATGTCAATCGTGTGGAAGGTACAGCCCACTACTTCATTTCAGTTCAGGGAAGAGAGCGGAAGGATGGCTGAAGCCCTTGGCAAGAGACACCTACCTCCACCACCCGCTACAGGGAAACAACCGCGCTCGGAATCACAAATCAAATCCGATTAGAAAAGGAGCCGAACCAGAGTAAACATCGGCACTGCTTTCCATCGCTGGAGACAACTGATGGACTTGAAAGAAATGAGGTTCGATTCCGAACTTGCAACATTTCTTTTGGATTGGTAAGTAAGATGCTGTTAGTATTTCGCTAGAAGTTTGTTTTATATGTTTGCGTAATTTTTTCGGGAATTTATAACATAGAAATGTATCGAAGGCTGTTCGATAAACGTGCTAATGTTAGCGATGGCTAACCGTAGTTGCGTTTGATAATTAGCTAGCTATAACTTACCCACAGATCCGATCCGGTTTTCACCTGTTATCTACCAAAGCCCGTCTCTACCAAGCTGATGCTAAAATGTAACATTACCTAAGAAGCTTGAAATGTCTTCGATGATAATCCCGAGAGAGAGAGAGAGAGAGAGCGAGAGCGCGCCCCGGCCGCGCGCGCGCACTCACTCACTATATTCAGAGCGGTCCAAGTTTTTGAAAGCGTGTGAAAAGATTCAATTTCTTGTGTCTCACGGTGAATGCTTGAGATTTGTCAGCTCTGGTTACGTTGGTTGGCGCTAGCTTGGTCAACATCAGCTGTCTGATGTTGACCAATGATGTTGACAGAATGCTGTCTGTCAAATTAATTTAATTCAAATAATGTGTATATACAACTCAAAATGTAATATGAACAAAACGAATATGAACATATTCACTGGTAAAGGTGAAGGGGAGTAGCTTGAAGATGTCATGTTTCAAAATCACTTGACATCACCCAACGTTCCTCTGGAGGCAAAACGTCCTCTTAGGCTTCGGCTATGGCTCTAGGGTTGTTGTGAAGGTAGGGGCGGAGCATAGAGACTATGCCGTTTCTCGTTTGTTACTCTAGAGTAGACCAATTCACTTTATTGAGGCATACTGCCCCCATCTGGTATGGAATGTGGAGTATGACTTGATTTTTTTGCCAGACATTACACATGGCTCCTTTTAAGGTTATATAACATTCAACTATGTCCAATTCTCATATTCTCAACATAAGAAAAATAACAAGAAAAAAAAACTTTTTGATAATTTATGAAAAGTTTTAACTTTTCATTTATGAATTTAGTTATTCATTTACTTTTCTTTTTTTCACTCCCTCTCTCTTCACACGCTGGTTTACTTTTATTTTTTCTTATTCTTATGTCTATTTGTAATCACTCTGGGTTACAAAAAGAAGAGACTCTATAACATCTCTCTGTTACTGATTCATCTTGCAGCTCAAAGTATTATGGGTAGAATCTCTCGTCAGTCTATTCTAATTCAGGGGTTTTCAAACTGTGGGTCGCGACCCACTTGTGGGTCGCAGAATGGAGCAAGGTGGGTCCCACAATCACTTGGCTGCAGCTAAATTTGCGTTTAAATGACACACACTCACACAGTTCAGTCTAGGGCTGCACGATATAGCCTACCAACATTAATTACAAACTGCGATATCCTTAGTGTGATTTTCGAATTGCAATTAAGTCCGCGATTTAAAACATGCGTTGCATGTTTTGAAACACAGGCGCGCACGAGTTGTAATTACAGTGAGGGTCTCAGAGCAACGTCATTATTAAAAGGTTCAATCGGTCCGCATTATTAATGAGAAAAAACTCGCTCACTTCAATGCGCTGTATTCTGCATGATATTGTTTATTTTTGATGATTAAAAATTTTCTCATTTGGTTTCAGGTAGGCTACGTTCATTCATTTCTATTGTCTGTTTGAACTGCACTGTTTTCGTTCGGGAAACGGTCTGTAAAAAGCATTTCACATGTACGGGGTGAGCAGAGCATAAACGCAGGGTTAACTGTAACACTACAAGATTTAAACATTTCCACATAACAAAATTTACAAAATTTCGCAATATTTCCTTGACATATCATCTCTATATAGAGAAAAAAATGTGCCAAAGTTCAAAAATCTTTTGAAGATATTGCTGACCATTTAACCATTGCAAAAGCAAATTTCTGACTGAAGTAAATCTAAAAAAAATGTTGGATTGTGCGCCGCTCTCCCTTACACACACACACATGGAAGGACCATGAATGCATTTTCTGCGCTGAACCCGGCCATGAGTTTAACAACACGCAGCGCAGAATACAGTTCACTGGAGTGAGCATGTTTCACGTTTTTATGGACGCTTCATATTTAACATCTGTAAACAAAGAAATTCAAACTTAAATATTATAGGGAAATTTTACAGTTGTACACTAAAATAAAATGGTTATTTTTCTTAAATAATTTCTGTCAAATCAAACTTTTAATTAAGATTAGGCTTAAAATAATGTCTTTTTTATCTCAAATATTTTGGTGGGTCGTGAAATAGATTATACTTGTCTAGGTGGGTCGTGGAATGGAAAAGTTTGGGAACCTCTGTTCTAATTCATTAACACAGTTTCACTGATGATCCAACATAACCAACCCAAAACCCAGGATAGAGAGGCTGAGTGAATGTAGTCTGGACTGTGTGGATGAGGCTCATTGTGTCAGAGACGCTGTAGAAGGACAGAGTTCCTGCACTGTGATCCACAAACACTCCTATTCTACTGACATCATCATCATCATCATCATCATCCTCATCAAACACTCCTATTCTCCTGCTAATGGACTTCACGGAGAGAACAGTCTGTATGTTATTGTGTCTTAATGAGTATCTGGAGGGAGAGCAGAACAAACTCCAGGACTGATCATTATATCCAAACACACACTCAACACCTCCTCCCTTCCTGCTGATGCTCTTATATGACACTGATATACGCACACCATTATCTCCACTCCACTCAATCTCCCAGTAACAGCGTCCACACACACTCTCTCTACACAACACCTGTGACCACTGATCAAATCTGTCTGGATGATCAGGATACAGCTGGACTGTGTCATTGTTAGTAATCACTCGGTTTCTCTCAGACAGATGGAGGCGTTTATGCGCTGTGTTTGGATCCAGAGTGAGCTGATGGGAATCTGATGGAGATAAAACACATCAGAGTCAGGAATTATGAATCTGTTTGATCTTTTCATGTAGCTGAACTCTTCATGTTCAGTGTATCATCAGTGTCTCAGTACAGATGAACAGATATCTGTGCAAATCATAATTTACATCATCAATTACAAAACTCTTCTTTCTCCTTCTACAGGAAGAACATGAACACACTCAGAGAGTTTTTCTGTTTGTTTTCTTACTGACTTACATTGTAGGAAGTCCTTCCTGGTCCAGTGATCAATGTTGGTGAGTGTGACTGTGGAAATCAACAGATATGAACAGTGTGATTCTCATGATCCTGAATCTATTCCTAAAGACATTTCTAATATGATGTTCTCCATGCTATGAGATGATGATGGACTGGTTTCTGAGAGCAGATGAATCTCCAGGACTTTACCTCTGTCTGAGATCTTCTTGAGCTCCTCTTTGCAGAAATCCTCCAGTTTGTCTCTCAGCTGATGGACAGATTCTCTCAGATCATCAGAAGAGAAGAGAGAACTGAAGAGATCATCATTTACGTCTGTAGATTTAGGAGGTGCTGAGAGAGACGGGAAACTCTACAGAGTTATAAATCAGAAGGAAAAATTAGGAAAAAGTTTAAATGTTAGTGAAGTTAAGAACAGTTGGTGGTGCTAGTGGTGTTTGACAGCTAAATATACAGTATCTTCCAGAATAAAAAAAAAAAGAAAGCCATTTGTAAGTGGCGTCTCTTTCAGAAGAAGATGATCAGATGAGAGTCTGACTGATGATTATATAATAAGACACTCATGAAATGTTTCTCTGTGAGTCTCTGTCACAGCAGGATCTGCTCAAGTCCACTATGATCCTGTTCTTGTAGATCTGTGTTACCTGCAGGAACTGGATGTGATCCTGTGTGTGTGAAAGCTGCTCCAGCTCAGCGTCTCTCCTCCTCAGATCATTGATCTCCTGCTCCAGTCGCTCCAGTCGTTCTTCAGCTCGACTCACTGCAGTCTTTTCCTGATCTCTGATCAGTCGTATCACCTCAGAGCGGCTTCTCTCAATGGAGCGGATGAGCTTAGTAAAGATCCTCTCACTGTCCTCCACTGCTGTCTGTGCAGAGCGCTGTTAGGACACACAGTGATTCAGCTTCAGTGAGTCTGAACTGAGACGGAGACAAACTTCTCTTCTTCTCCAGACTCACCTTATGAAACTCCACAATCTCTCTCAGCTGCTGAAGATCTTTCTCTCTCTGCTGGATTCTCTGCTGGAACGTCTTCTGCATCTCCTTCAGCTGCTTCTGCAGGACAAACAGATGATAGTGAATCTCACAGAAAACTACTGGCACTAAATCATCATGTGAACAGATGAATCCAGTAAAAGTGGAGCTGATAACTAATGGCTGTAGGTTCAAACTCCAGAAGTGATGATCAGTTATAATCGTCATATCAGCATGAATAACTACTAAGTGTAAGTATTATAAAAGTGAAACTGACACAGACGTAGAGCTTCACACTGACAGTGTTTCTGCTTTTTGACTGATGCAAGTTTATATATTTTGTCAAAGAACCGGTGAATAGTTCACTCCATTATTTTATGTTCCTTAATCAAGGTCTGTTTTACGAAAGATTGTTAATATGGTGCTGATATAAACACATATGAACCGAGTGTCAGCAATATTTCATCAGTGTCTAGTTTTAAATACCTGTTTCTCTGTCCTCTGATCTGCAGCTGATACAATGTCATGATTTTTATGTTCAATAACCGTACACATCATACATATACATTTCTGATCAGTGCGACAGAAAACCTCAAGGAGCTTCTCATGTTTCTGGCAGATCATCTCCTGCAGTCGTCCAGTGGCTTCAGTCAAATTGTGTCTCTTCTCTAAACAAACTCTCATGTTGTTCGAGGTGATTCTGACAGTAAGAGTTCAGACACACCAGACAGGACTTGACGGCTTTGTATTTTCTTCCAGTACAGACGTCACACTGCACATCTCCAGCTCCAGCGTCACAGTCAGCAGAGAGTCTGGTCTTCTTGAGTTTCTCCACCACTTCAGCCAGCATGGTGTTTGTAGATAAAGCAGGTCTTAGACTGAAGGTCTGTCTGCACTGAGGACAGCTGTAGACTCTCTTCTGATCCTCCTGATCCCAGCAGTCTGTAATACAGCTCTTACAGTAACTGTGTCCACAGGAAGTTGTCACTGGATCCTTCAGCAGATCCAGACACACTGAACACAAGAACTCATCCTGAGAAAATCTGGCTTCTGCCATTTTACTGCATGAATACAGAGACACAAACACAGAACAGCTCAACTACACTTCAGTTTCTCTTTCCCTGAAATCATGTGATTCCTGGTTCTGTGTTTGAGTGACGTGTGTAAAACAGCTTCCTCATTCTCGCTCCTGTAGAGTCTCTCTCTCTCTCTCTCTCTCTCGGAGTGGATGCTGGGAACGAGTGGGCGGAGCGTGTGTGAGCGGTAGCCGACTGTGGCTGGTGCGAATGTGCGAGCGTTTGCGGAGCGAGTGAGAAGAGTGCGTGGTGAGCGACACCTGAGTGTGTTTTCTAACCTTTTTTGTGTTTGTTTGTTTGTTTATGTTTTGTGTGTGTTATTTTGTGTATGAGGAGTAGTTTCTTTTAGAGAAAGCTGTGGAAGTCTGCTCCCGGCGTTTTTGTTGCCGGGAAGCATGGCTGCTTCAGGTGTTGCGAGTAGTGATGGTCTAACTCGGCGTCATGGGATTAAGATTTTGTGTAAATTCAGTGTGGAGGAATGTGCTTTAGCGGTTGGCAATGTAGTTGGTTGCAACGCTATTGTTTCTGCATCTAAAATGAACAAAGCGGTTGTTTTATTTTTAAACACGATCGAAAAAGCTAATGAGCTTGTTCAAACGGGAGTCGTGATTAATGATGCGTTTACGCATGTTCTGCCGCTAAGTAGCCCTTCTAGAAAGATTGTTGTGTCGAATGTTCCTCCTTTTGTTTCTGATGCAAGTATTGCTAAAGAATTGTCTTTCTTTGGTAAGATTGTTTCTCCCATTAGGAAAATTGCTTTTAGTTGTAAATCACCCTTGTTGAAACATGTAGTGTCATTTCGGAGACAGGTCTATATGATTTTGAAAAACAACGCTGATGAGCTGAACCTGTCCTTTAATGTTAAAGTTGAAAACTTTAACTATACAGTTTATGCAACATCTGAAAGTATAATGAAATGCTTTGGCTGTGGCAAAATTAACCATCTGATACGTGCTTGTCCTGAAAAAATAGATGAAAATGCTACTGTACAGACTAACACAGAGTAATCCTTCTGAAGTTGTGTCTGTTACAGAGGATGTTGTGGACCCTGCTGCTGCTGTTGCGTCAGTTTCTGGTGGGTCAGTTGGGAATAAACCCACTATGGCTGAGGTTACTGCAGATCGTTTCTCTGTTTCTGATCTTATGATTTTTGACACTGTTAATTTGAGCAGTGACATCAATACAGATAAAACGACAACTACTGGTAAACAGGTCAGTGAGGGTGTTGTTGGAGAATTGGAGGTGGAAACAGAGTCAATCTTCAAAGTTCCAAATAAAAGGAAAAAAGTCCAACAGACCAAAGTCTTTAAACAAACCAAAAAAGACAAAAATGAGGTTGAAAGTTTAGTCCCAGAGAATGACAGTGATTCTTCAGATTCTAATATTTCTGATTGTTCTTATCTTTCATCGCAAAATGAGAATGATAATCAGACCACAGTATATAAAGCTGAGGACATTAGCAAATTTTTGAAAGAAACTAAAGGTTTACCTGGGGTTCAGGTTGAAGATTACTTCCCTGATCGATCAACTTTCATTAATGATGCAAAAATTCTAATGAAAGAAGGTGCTTTTGCAGACAAAGAAGTTTTCCGTCTTAGGAAAATTGTGGGTAAACTTAGAAAGCAAAATCTTAATGATGAAAAACAAGATATGGTGTAATTTCTTCTTACTGGTAGAAGTCTTTGCCTTGCTGACTGTTTCTTTTAATTATCTCTGTCTTTTTAAAACATCATTTTTTATGAGAGATTTTAAAATCGGAACTCTCAATTTAAATGGTGCCAGAGACCGTCAGAAGAGAATGTGTTTGTTTGAATTTATTAAACAAAAACATATTGATGTCACCTTTGTTCAGGAATCACATAGTGACTTGAATAATGAGGTAGACTGGAAAAAAGAATGGGATGGAGAAATTTGTTTGAGTCATATGTCTTCCAATAGTGGAGGAGTAGCTATTCTGTTTTCAAAGAAATCCCTGCCAATTTCCTGTGACATAGAAGAAATAGTTAAAGGCCGCTTTTTAAAAGTTAAAGCTAATTTTGAAAACACTACAATGACTTTTTTAAATATTTATGCCCCCACGAAAGGGGCTGAAAGAATTGCTTTTTTTGATACAATCAGTGTTGTTATGAAAGACCTAAGCTCAGAAGAATTATTTGTTCTCGGTGGAGATTTTAACTGTACTGAAAATGATAAATTAGACAGAAATCACTTAGAGCCACATATCGCCTCACAAAAAGCGCTTGTGCAATTGTTGAGAACATTTGATTTATGTGATGTTTGGAGGAATGTGCATCACAAGAATAGGCAATATACTTGGGCACATAGTAGAGATAATATTATTTCTATGGCAACACTAGATAGGTTTTATGTGTCTAATCATCAAGTAAATCTTGCCAGAGAATGTAAAATAATTCCTGTAGGTTTTTCCGATCACTGTGCTGTTGTTTGTAATATTTTTATTAATTCTGGTTATTTAAAGAGTGCTTACTGGCATTTTAATACATCCCTTTTAAATGATAAAAAGTTTATTGAAATTTTTTATTTGTTTTGGGAAAATTTCAAGAAACAAAAAGAGTTTTACATTTCCTTACAACAATGGTGGGATTGTGGCAAGGTTCACATTAAACAATTATGTCAAGAGTACACTTTTAATGCCACTAAAGATATGGCCCAGTCAATGAAGATTTTAGAAAATGAAATTATAGAACTTTTAAATACAACAGCTTCTACAAGTGATGGTGTTTGTTTTGAAAGGAGTAAATCCAAAAAGGAAATGCTTGCAGATTTGTTGGGTATCAAAGCTCAAGGAGCATTAATACGTTCACGTTTTCAAAGCATCTCACAAATGGATGCACCATCTAAATTTTTTTTCAATTTGGAAAGAAAAAACGGCCAAAGTCGTATCATTCATTCATTACGCTCGGACACAGGGAAAGAGCTTACTGAGCCTAGTGAGATACGCAAATATGCTGTCGGTTTTTATTCAAACTTATATAAATGTGAATTGTCTCAAAGAGAAGATAATGATTTTACTTTTCTTAATGATCTTCCAAAGATTGATGAAGAGTCTAATAGTATGCTTGAACAAACTTTGTCACAAAATGAGTTATATACCGCTATGATGAGAATGGAAAATGGAAAGACTCCTGGCATTGACGGGATTCCTGTTGATTTTTATAAAATTCTATGGCCAGTGATTGGAGAAGATTTTTTTTTTAGTTCTTAATGATAGTTTGAATAGAGGATTGTTACCTTTAAGCTGTAGGAGAGCTGTTATTACCCTTTTGCCCAAGAAGGGAGACCTCCAAAACATAAGCAATTGGAGACCGATATCTCTTTTATGTGCAGACTACAAAATATTATCAAAGGCTCTAGCTACAAGGTTAAGTCAAGTTCTGAGTCAAGTAATACATTCCGATCAGAATTATTGCATACCCAATAGGTCAATCTTCGATAACATCTCATTGGTCAGAGATGTTTTGGAGGTTGCAAGGCTATTTGGTGTAAATGGCGGTCTAATTTCGTTAGACCAAGAAAAAGCCTTTGACCGTGTAGAACATGCATATTTGAGAGAGGCTTTAGAAGCTTTTGGTTTTAGTCAAGTTTTTATAAATATGATTGAGGCCATGTACTGTGACATTGAGAGTGTTCTCAAAGTCAATGGTGGTTTGAGTGCTCCGTTTAGGATTCAGAGGGGAGTGAGACAGGGATGTGCCATGTCAGGCATGTTATATTCCCTGGCTATTGAACCTCTGCTTCATAAATTAAGAAATGAGTTGTGTGGTTTTACTATACCATACTGTAATGTCACATTGCACCTTTCTGCCTATGCAGATGATGTAGTCGTTTTTGTATCTGGTGCTGATGATATTAAAAAACTGAAGATTATTGTTAACAGTTTTAAAAAAAATTCTTCTGCAAAAGTTAACTGGGGAAAAAGTGAGGCCCTTTTAATGGGCGATTGGGATAGGAGTCCTCCCAGTTTGCCTGAAGGTTTAATTTGGAAGAAAGGCGGGTTTAAATATCTTGGCATTTTTTTAGGGAATGATGACTTTGGTACAAAAAATTGGGATTGTATGTTAGAAAAAATTAAAGGACGTTTGCAGAAATGGAATTGGCTACTTCCCAAACTGTCTTATCGAGGTTGTACGCTCATAATTAACAATTTGGTGGGCTCCTCTTTATGGCATAAACTTGCTTGTGTCGATCCGCCTCTGGGACTGTTACCAAAACTTCAAGCAGAAATGGTCAATTTTTTCTGGGACAATTTACACTGGACTCCTCAAAGTGTGCTTTTCCTGCCAAGGGATGAAGGAGGTCAAGGCTTGGTGAATCTGGTCAGCAGAGGAGCGACTTTTAGGTTACAGTTCATTCAGCGACTGCTGATGGGTCCCCAAAATTTAGTATGGAGACCATTAGCACAAACCATTTTATCTGGGGTGAACGGAATGGGACTTCATGCTGCACTGTTTCTGATGGACTATACTCTCCTGGATTTGTCTAGACTACCTTCTTTTTTATAAAAGTCTTTTTAAAGTGTGGAGACTTTTTAAACATGAATGGACAGAGTCAGCCACATCTCTTTTTTGGTTGCTTGAGGAGCCGGTGGTGTTTGGAAGTCGCCTTGATGTGTCAGGAGTTGACCTTCCAGGGCTAAAAAACTTGCTTGTGTCAAAGAAACTTTTGCAATTGAAAGATATTTTTGAAAAAGCCGGACCTGGATTAAAAGATGCAGGAACTGTTGCTATACATCTGGGCATAAGATCAGTGAGAGTTGTTAGTAGTTTTCTGAATAAATTGGATGGGGTTTTAAACTCCAAGGAAAAAGCTCTACTTGAGAGTTACAGTATGGGTGATATTGTCCCCGATGCTAACGACCTCTTCCCAGACATCAGAAGTACACCTGATCTTGAAGAATCCTCACATAATAGTCCTCTGTTGTGTTTGAATACAAATGAAAATGTTGATTTTTGTACAGTTAAAGGAAAGATCTTATACAAATGTATTGTGAAGGTAATAAATAAACATACATTAAAAGACAGAATTGACACAGTATGGAGAGACAAACTAGGAGTGGTAGAGGAAATAAAACCAGAGTGGAGAGTACTCTACAAACCACCATTGACTAAAAGAGCAGGCGATCTCCAGTGGAGAATACTCCATGGTGCAATCGCTGTAAATGCCTTTGTGACGAAACTGAATCCCACTGTAAATGATATTTGTCCTTTCTGTTTAGAGAGAGAAACAATATTCCATTGTTTTTTGAATTGTGGCAGACTTTCTCCACTCTTTGATCTTTTAGAATTTTTATTTTCTTTATTAGGGATTTCATTTACGAAGCAATGTTTTATATTTGGCTTTAAGTATAGTAGACTACAGAAATATAAGTGTCAATTAATGAACTTTATTGTTGGTCAGGCCAAATTAGCAATTTATATTTCCAGAAGAAATGAAATAGAACAGAGAAATGGGCAACATATTGTATCAGTTTTTAAGAATATGTTTAAATCAAGAATTCTCGTTGATTTTAATTATTACAAGATGATGAATGCAATCAATGTTTTTGAGATTGAATGGTGTTGTGATGTTGGTATGTATTCTATACTTAATAATGAGTTGTTTTTTATATGTGATTTAAGGTAAAGTCATGTAGTGTTTTTGTTTAATAAAGTGTGTTAAAACTCAACTCTCTCTCTCTCTCTCTCTCTCTCTCTCTCTCTCTCTCTCTCACACACACACACACACACACACACACACACATATACACATAAACATAAAATCATAGTAAATAAAATACGCAATCAACGGTTTAACATGCTTGAGAATCTTTCTGTCATTTTGTTCTTGCTTTTTTGGTATAAAATTTCTAGTGGATGTTTTTAGACTTTCCATTGAAAAATCATGGAAATCAATTTAATGCCAAATTAATAATGCATCAATAAAAAGATGCAGGAGAACCATGTCAGAAACTCTCATGATCCAAGTGTGTTTGTATCTTTTAGAATCATTCACCTTGTAACTGTGTTCAGTTTTAAAACTGTAAAATCATTAAATACAAAAACATTAAAACTAAAACTAAAATCAACATAAAATCAGGTGCTGGAGAATCTTGTGTGATTTTGCTCTTTTCTCTGTCATTGGAGGCTGATACAGTGTGTCTGCTGTTACTATGGTTACCGTGGTAAAATGTCAGTGTGATGTGAGACTGTGGCTCCCTCTGCTGCTCACACTGTCAATCACATCCATGAGTGATTAATCACATTCACTGAATAAAGATCACATGAGAATGATTTCAGTCTGTAACTAAACCACTAAATCCTCATGACATCCAATACTTACAGAATGAGTTCTGAACAACACTTCATAACTTAAACTAAACTTCATACCCTTCAAGAACCTCCCATTAATAACAGACCATTTTCAGAGAATTATGTCAGTTAACAAATCATCATCTAGCAATGTTTTTAATATTTTGATATTTTAAAGAATATAACGTACAACACTGAACGTTTTGTGCATTTATGACACTATATTTTGTGTTTTGTCACCTTCAGTGTCCTTGAAGAGGAGTTTCACAAACTGAAGCAGCTGTCTGGTGCTTGGCTTTGTTATAAAGCTGTTGCTTGATAAGCTTCATTGCATTTTGTTAGTAATTGTAATCGCACGTTTATATCCTTCTGCTACTTAAAGTGTAGTGACAAAGTGTTACTTAATAAAAGCAGCATGTTGTCAGTATTTCACAATGCATTAATTGTGTTTTCATGTTTTTCATTAGAATCTTGTTAATCAGAATATGTCTGTCACAGGTTAACCTGGTGACTCTATAAACTTGGACTTACAAACAAACACCCATTTCACTGATACTGTGCATTGCCGGCATTATTAACAGCTGTGTACACCTCAGGAAAGTTTTATGGAGTTTTTGTTTTTAGTTTAGTCTAAAGTTTGTTGCTGCTGTGTTTTGTTATAGTTTCAGACTCTTGATTGTTTTCCTTAAATTTTGTTATTATTTTTATAAAAATAACAGAATGCCAGAACTTTCCTAATTCATAGATATTATAATTCATAGATTTACCTTCACATTCCACAAACCTATTTGCAGTTAAACTTCCCTGTTCACACTCTGTACAACCAAACCCATAATCCAGGTTGGGCTGTTTTTTAAAGCAACAGCCACATCACTTCCTGTGGAAGATACCATTTTGGTGTGATGTCGGGGGTGGGGGGAATTTAGAAAAACTTGCTTTTGCCATTTAATTAGTTGTTAAACTCTTTCTCTGTTAATGGTTGTTGTTTTACATGTTTGGAAGGTTTACGGGTTGTGTTGAGTGTTTATATTATTTTATTTGATCCTTGCAAACTAAAACGTTTGTACTTAGTTGGTATGCTCTATAGGTGGGGCTTCAGCCTATAAATAGGCGTTATGGCTGAAAGGATTTCAGTTCTGATTGTGGACTCTAATGCTGAGCAGTGTTGCAAACTTGGGCTATTTGGTTTAGCCAGAAGTAGCACATTGTTGCTGTTTTCTTTTCTTTTTGTACAGTTTTTGTTTATTTTTGTCTTCTCCTGCACTGTAAATATTTTGGCACCTTCCAATAAAACACCATTTTTGGATTTTGCATCAACTTTTTGTACAGCACGTCATTTTCCTTTTCCACTCCAACTGGTTGGCCTCCTTACATATGGTGTCAGAAGTGGGATCTTCCCACCAGTGAGTGACGAGCCTGCATAAGGTAATGCCCTGCTGACATGCCACCCAAAATGAGGGGTCAGCCTGTAGAGGGCACAGATGCAGTAATGGACCAAGGTGCTGATGGAGGTGTTGCCGAGGAGAGATTGCTGCCTGCGGAAATCCCAGCCACTGGGGGAGATGCTGCCATCACAGCACTGGCACAAATGTTTCAGTCATTCATGCAGTATCAAAAGGACCGGGATGAAAGGCAGGAGAGGGAGGCTTCTCGCCGCGAACAAAATTACAAGGTCCTCAGCCACCAGGTCACCCAAATGCAGCTAGACATGGAGCGAACAAGAAATGGAGCTTCGGAAGGAGCTGCAAAGCGGGTGATAGACCTGCAAGTGTTGTACCCTGAGGTGAGGACTTGGGTAAAGGAAAGAGATCCCGACACTGCTGCAGAGGCTGCCTCATTGGTTGAGGCCTACATTGCTGCACGCAAGGGACCTGGAGCTACTCGATATGCTGGCATCTTGCACTCTTTGAAGGGTAAGTCTGATGGGTTGGGGGGGGGGGGGTTCAAACTCTTGAAGTGGCCCTAAAATCTTTAAGCCCAGTCATTCTAAACCCCCAACATCGGCCATAATGCCCCAGACAGCTGTTAAGGGAGAGATTGTCATATGTTATAACTGTGGTGAGCCAGGCCCCTTTGCCCACTCAAAAAACCCAAGACAACTGGTCTTTGTTATATGCCCCGGCCAGAACAGTTAAGAACACAGCCCGATCGAGAGCCAGTAATTACTGTACTGTTAAATGGTAAACCCCTTTCAATGTTGGTGGACACAGGTTGTTCCCATACGCTGGTACAGGCCCAATATATACCCAGAGATTCCTGGAGTGAAGGAGACGCAGTAACAGTTTGTTGTGTGCATGGGTATAGCACCGAGTTGCCTACTGCTGAGGTTTATATTGAGGTCTGTAATCAGTCATATCTGATGAAGGTGGGTGTTGCAACCAAGCTGCCCTATCCTGTACTGTTAGGTACTGACTTCCCTGTACTAGCTGAATTGCCGCAAGAGACTGTATGGTGTGGTGTTGTCACGAGGGCCCAAGCAAAGCAGCTTACTCAGGTTCCCCAGCCCCAAGAAATAACACCAAACATTCTGCAAGAAATGCCCTTCAGCTCTGAGACTAGCTTAGGTGAGTCACGGCCTACAGAGCAGGAAAGGCTGAAGAAACGCAGGGAATGGGTTGAGGGGTTGTTGGAAACTTCAGAGCAAGCTGAGGAAGGGGTAGAAGAACCCAAACTCACTGAAGCAGACTTAGTTGTCCCTGGTAATCTAGCCCAACTTCAGCGTAAGGACTCACCCTTGACTGAATGTTTTAAACAGGCTGAGGAAAATGAGGGTGTTCTGTCTTTGCTTGGTGAGACTTTTGTTGTACAAAATAGTCTTTTGTATCGACAGAGTAAGGAAGACGGACTGCAGCTAATAGTACCTAAGGCATACAGGAAGGAGGTATTAGAACTTGGGCATTCTATTCCCTGGGCAGGTCACTTGGCTTTTATAAAGACATTTATGCGAATTGCAAAAAGATTTTACTGGCCTAAGATGTACAGTGAGGTTAAGGAGTTCTGTAAATCTTGTCCAGAATGCCAGCTCACTACGGGCCGTACTCCTGCCTACGCACCCCTTATACCACTTCCTGTAGTTGACACTCCTTTTAAGCGAATAGGAGTTGACGTAGTTGGGCCTGTGGAAAAGAGTCAGAGAGGGAACCGATTTATTTTGGTTATTTGCGATTACGCTACCAGGTACCCCGAGGCATACCCACTAAGAGAGGTCACAGCTAAGCAAATAGCCACTGTACTCCTACGTTTTTTCTCACAGGTAGGCATACCTCAGGAAGTGCTCACAGATCAGGGCCCAAACTTCATGAGCTACACCCTACAAAAGGTGTATCAATTGCTGGGCATAAAGAGGGTACGAACCACCCCTTACCATCCACAGACTGATGGTCTTGTTGAACGTTTCAACCAGACCTTGAAAATGATGCTGAGGAAATATGTTTCGGACACGGGCAAGGACTGGGACACGTGGCTTCCATTCCTCCTCTTTGCATATAGAGAGGTGCCTCATGCATCTACAGGGTTCTCGCCATTTGAACTGTTGTATGCTCATCATGTCAGAGGGCCGCTGGATGTACTGAGGGAAAGTTGGGAGGCCACTGATAAACCCGACAAGAAAAATATTCTCTCCTATGTGCTAAAGATGAGAGAGCATCTGCAGAAGACAACAACCCTTGCACGAGAAAATCTCCTGCAGTCTCAAAAACGCCAAAAAGAGTGGTACGACCGAACAGCCAGATCCCGTACATTTGAACCAGGTGAAAAGGTTTTGTTGTTGTTACCAACGAGTGAGCATAAACTGCTGGCGAAGTGGCAGGGCCCCTACCAAATAAAGCGGAAAGTGGGTCCTGTGACATATGAGCTCAAGATCCCCTCCAGGAGCCAGCCCTTACAAATCTTCCATGTCAACATGTTGAAGAAGTGGTATGCTCGTTCCACACAACTAGAACCTATGTCTGAGGAAGAAGCGGGAACCGCAACTGCTTTTGTTCGTGAGATCCGTAGAGGGAGAGGAGGAAATAGAGGAACAATACCTGCCTGGTCGTCAGGGGAACAGTCAGCTGAAGTTTGAGCACCTGGAAGATGGTAAAAGGCAGGAACTTCTACAATGTATTCCAGCCCAACTCTTTATGGAAACACCTGGCAGAACAAGTGTCATCCACCACCACATAACTCTCAAAGATCCCAAACCCATTTGTCAGCCAGTATACCAGGTCCCAGAAAGACTTCTGCCAGTTATGAGGGAGGAATTGGAGACCATGCAGAGCCTTGGCGTGATTGAACCGTCATCCAGTGAATGGAGCAATCCCATTGTCCTAGTGCCCAAGAAGGATGGCAGTCTTAGATTCTGTCTGGATTTCCGCAAACTCAATAGTGTGAGCAAATTTGACCCGTATCCCATGCCAAGAGTGGATGAGGTAGTAGAGAGTCTTGTCAGATCAAAGTATCTCACCACACTTGACCTATGCAAGGGATATTGGCAGGTTCCACTAAGTTTGGAGAGCAAGGAGGTGACCACATTTAAAACACCGTTTGGGCATTTTCAGTTCTGTGTCCTTCCCTTTGGCCTTCACGGAGCTCCAGCTACTTTCCAAAGGATGATGGACCAGATCCTCAGGGGGACTGAGAAGTTTGCTGCTGCATACTTAGATGAAATAATCATCTATAGTCAAACTTGGCAGGAGCATATGTGTCATCTGAAGGACGTACTACTGAGAATTAAGAATGGTGGTCTAACCATCCGCCCAGACAAATGCACCCTAGCCAGGACTGAGACACAATACCTAGGGTATGTGCTGGGACATGGAGTAATACGTCCCCAGGTGGGCAAAGTGGAGGCCATCAAGAATGCAGAACGGCCAGTGACCAAGAAACAGGTTCGTCTCTTTCCTTGGACTTGTGGGGTGGTACAGGCGTTTTATCCCCAACTTCTCTGAACGAGCCTTTACCCTAACTGATTTAACTAAAAAAGACAAGCCAAATAAAGTTAACTGGACTCAGGACTGTGAGAGGGCTTTCCAGGACTTAAAGAACTCCTTATGCACAGAGCCTGTTTTAAAGAGTCCCGACTTTGAAAAAACTTTCACTGTACAGACCGATGCTTCTGAGCATGGCCTTGGGGCTGTACTGCTTCAGGAAGGTCAAGGGCAGCTCCAACCGATTGCCTACATCAGCAGAAAGCTCCTTCCCCGTGAATCCAGGTATTCTACAGTGGAGAAGGAGTGTCTGGCAATTAAATGGGCATTGGATGCCTTAAGATACTACCTGGTGGGATGCAAATTCATTCTTGAGACTAATCACAGGGCATTGGCCTGGTTGGGCCGTATGAGAGACACAAATGCTCGTATCACCAGATGGTTTTTAGCCATCCAGCCATTTGACTTTGAAATTTTGTACAAAGCTGGGTCACAAAATTGTGCAGCAGATTACCTCTCTAGGAAACCTCAGGTGTCTGAGGAAGGGGGGGGGGATGTCACAGGTTAACCTGGTAACTCTATAAACTTGGACTTACAAACAAACACCCATTTCACTGATACTGTGCATTGCCGGCATTACTAACATCTGTGTTCACCTCAGGAAAGTTTTATGGAGTTTTTGTTTTGTTTAGTCTAAAGTTTGTTGCTGCTGTGTTTTGTTATAGTTTCAAACTCTTGATTGTTTCCCTCAAAGTTTGTTATTATTTTTCTAAAAATAACAGAATGCCAGAACACATAATAATTCATAGATATTACCTTTATTTTTCCACATATTTTCCACAAACCTTTTTGCAGTTAAACTTTCCTGTTTACACTCTGTATAACCAAACCCATAATCCAGGTTGGGCTGTTTTTTAAAGCAACAGCCACATCACTTCCTGTGGAAGATACCATTTTGGTGTGATGTCGGGGGTGGGGGGAATTTAGAAAAACTTGCTTTTGCCATTTAATTAGTTGTTAAACTCTTTCTCTGTTAATGGTTGTTGTTTTACCTGTTTGGAAGATTTACAGGTTGTGTTGAGTGTTTATATTATTTAATTTGATCCTTGCAAACTAAAACGTTGGTACTTAGTTGGTATGCTCTATAGGTGGGGCTTTAGGCGTTATGGCTGAAAGGATTTCAGTTCTGATTGTGGAATCTAATGCTGAGCAGTGTTGCAAACTTGGGCCATTTGGTTTAGCCAGAAGTAGCACATTGTTGCTGTTTTCTTTTCTTTTTGTACAGTTTTTGTTTATTTTTGTCTTCTCCTGCACTGTAAATATTTTAGCACCTTCCAATAAAACACCATTTTTGGATTTTGCATCAACTTTTTGTACAGCACGTCATTTTCCTTTTCCACTCCAACTGGTTGGCCTCCTTACAATGTCAATGTAAAAATAGTTTATTTTCTTTAAAAACAAGGTGGGTGTGGCCAAAGAAAAGTGACTGGTGCCACCTGAGTCTGAGGGCTACACAGCAAAGTCTTTAAAAACAGCATCTAACAATGGCAAGATCACACTCTACATTGTACCGCTAGAAGACACTTCACCACCGCCCTCACATGCAGCTGAATTTGAGAAGATGCCCAAATCAGTTTGTAAAAAATGTGGAGTTATGATGCCACTTCAAGTTTTGGCTTTGCACATTGAAAATTGTGCATTAGAGAGAGAATGCATCTGTAAGTTTTGTGTTTATAGTTATTGAATTGCTGATAATTGACTATTCTTAAGGTACATTTTCCCATTTTATATATATATGTTTTTTTTCAGAGGGTTCACCAGTCCAGGGAACCGGGGTGGCTGGAAGCCAAGTACACATTGGAAAGGAGTGAGACCAGTGGCAGGCTTTCGGAAAGAGTTTTGGGCATACTCCGCCCACAGAAAATAACGACTCCAGTCGGCCTGGTTGTTGTGACAGTAGGTGCGGAGGAAGCGGGAAAGTTCCTGGTTGAGTCGCTCTACCTGGCCATTGGATTTGGAGTGATATCCTGAGGTAAGGCTGACATTGATATTGAGCTGTTGGCAGATTGTTCTCCATACCCGGGAAGTGAATTGTGGATCCCGGTCCGAGACGATGTCCTCAGGAAGACCATAGAACCTGAACTCATTCTGTAGCAGGGCTTCAGCCATCTCAAAGGCTGTAGGCAGCTTGGGGAGAGGAACTAGATGGCAATCCTTTGAGAAGCGGTCAATAATGGTGAGTATAGTTGTGAATTTCTTGGAGCTGGGTAAATCAGTAACAAAGTCGATAGCAATATAAGACCATGGTCGTTGGGGAATGGCCAGGGGCTGGAGCAGACCGGCTGGTCGCTGGTGTGAGGACTGTGAGGATGTTGCAAGTGACACAGCTTTGTACGAATTGTGTAACGTCGACCTGAAGTGAGGACCACCAGAAGCGATTGGCCACAAGTTCAATGGAGGCATTGATGCCAGGATGACCAGCGCTGGGAGATTCGTGTATCCACTGTATTACTCGTGGACGGAGTTTGGTAGGGACATAGGCACAGTTGGGTGGACACTTGGCAGGAACAGGGTCGTTTACCTGCACTTCTGAGATCTCTGTCATGATGTCCCATTGGATAGGTGCTAGGATAACTGTGGAGGGGAGAATGGGTTCAACAGAGTTGGACTTGGGAAGGTGATCGAACTGTCGTGACAGGGCGTCTGCTTTGCCGTTCTTCGCTCCAGGTTGATAGGTTACTTTGAAATCAAATCGAGAGAAGAATAGAGACCATCTTGCCTGTCTGGGATTGAGACGCTTGGTGGAACGGATTTGCGATGGCCGGTGAGTATGAGGAATAGTAGTTTGGCGCCCTCCAGACAATGACGCCACTCCTCAAACGGCGCCTTCATGGCTAATAGTTCTGTATCTCCCACGTCGTAGTTTCTCTCGGCAGGGTTGAGTTTGCGAGAGAAGAAAGCACATAGAAACAGCTTAGGTGGATTACCGTGCCGTTGTGAGAGGATAGTGCCGATGCCCGTATTGGATGCATCCACCTCCACTGTGAACTCCAGCTCCGGATTGGGATGATGTAAGATGGGAGCGGTCGTGAACCGCTGTTTGAGCTGCTGGAAAGCCTCTTCGCTGGAAGGTGTCCATTTAAGATGTTGACCCTTCCCCTGCAACAGTGTGGTGAGAGGTTCAGCTACTACACTGAAATTTCTGATGAAGCATCGATAGAAGTCTGCAAATCCTAGGAAACGCTGTTCCTTGGTTGACGATGGTTTTGTCCAATCCAATACTGCCTGTACCTTCTTCTCATCCATGGCTACCCCCTCTGCACTGATTATGTATCCCAAGAAGGAAATCCGTGTTTGGTGGAACTCACACTTCTGTAACTTAGCATAGAGCTGGTGCTGAATGAGTCTCTGAAGGACCGCTCTGACCTACTTGACGTGGGTTTCCAAGGATTCGGAGTAGATCAGGATGTCATCAATGTAGACGATGACACAGTGGTTAAGCATATCCCGGAAGACATCATTAATGAGGGCCTAGAACACAGAAGGACTGTTGGCAAGTCCGAACGGCATAACCCAGTACTCATAGTGCCCAGATGTTGTCGAGAAGGCCATCTTCCACTCATCCCCTTTGCGAATGTGAATCAGGTTGTAAGCACTGCGTAGATCTAATTTAGTGAAGTATTTGGCGTTGTGGAGCTGCTCCAGGGCCGAAGGAACCAGAGGCAATGGGTAGCGGAACTTTATACTGATCTCGTTGCGTTGAGTGCCTGATAGTCAATGCAGGGTCGAAGACTTCCAACATTCTTCTTGACGAAGAAAAACCCTGCTGAAGCTGGTGATTTAGATGGCACAATGAAGCCTTTGGCCAGTTCCTCCTCTATATACTTCTTCATGGCCGCAGATTCGGGTTGAGAGAGTGGGAAAATCCTGCCCTTGGGAGGAGTAGAACCTGGGATGAGGTCGATGGCACAGTCACTGGGTCGATGAGGGGGAAGCGTGGAAGCTTTGGCTTTGCTGAAGGCCTCCGATAAATCCTGATATTCAACTGGCAGGCTTAACAGGTCACAGGGTTTGAGTGAATGGTTGACATGTGGTGATACAATGGTCTTGACAGTAACTTGACCACTGAACGATCTCCTGAGTTGACCATGATATGCATGGGTTATGTTTCTCAAGCCAGGGTAGTCCTAGGATGACGGGGTTCTGGGGTGATTCAATGGCGAACAATCTAATGGCCTCTGTGTGGAGAGCCCCAGTTTGAAGATGGATCTCTGGCGTTATGTATTTAATACTCCCTGAACCCATCTAGCGCTGCCACTGCCACCTGGGATTCACATGAAAGGAGAGGAATGTCATGAGTTTCAGCAAAAGATATGTCAATAAAATTCCCCGCAGCCCCAGAATCTATCATGGCTATGTTCTCAGATTTCCTCCCCTCAGTGATAATAGCCACCGGTACCCCAAAGGAATGAAGGCTAGCACTCACTGCGGTGGCATCTCGACGAGGAGGCCGAGTGGGACAAGAAGCCCGCAGATGACCAGCCTGACTGCAGTATAGGCATAGATGTTATCGGATGCGTTTCTCACGCTCCTCAGTGGATAGTTGAGTAGCGCTGATTTGCATGGCTTCTGGGTTCGATGCCTCCTTGTGCGACTGACTGGGTGGGTGACCTCCGATGAGTGTGTTGTGAGTGTATCAGGTTATCCAGACGAATAGCTAGGTCAATGAATTGTTCCACAGTCTTTCCTTCCTCTCTGCAGGCAAGCTAGTTCAGACTGTAGATCATGGTTGAGTCCCTTACGGTAGAATAGCCGAAGAGGTTCGTCATCCCAGCCCATCTGAGCAGCGAGGGTTCGAAAAGCCAGTGTATATTTGGCAGGGGTGTTGTGACCCTGATGTAGCATGATTAACTCCTCTCCTGCCTCCTTTCCGCTGGCGGAATGCTCGGACACATCCCGGAATTGGCAAATGAAACAGTCGTAAGTGGGGAAAGACATGCAATTAAGGGTGCCCTCCGGTGGCCGTCGGAGAGAGCCACAGAGGCCTGGGACATAACAATGGTAGTGCACAATATTAATTTATGTGATGCCTGGTATGTTCACTGAAAAAGCATTGCCTTTGTAGTCTCCATGAAATCAAAATGAATGTTTTGTGTTTTTAGTATTGGTACGTTAGCCTTAAGGTTATTTAAAAGCTAATGTCATTCAAAACAGTCTCTCACTTCCATCAATAAAATTTCTTCTAATCAAATTTCCTATCCATTCAACCAAACAATTCAAATGAAATTCAGTGTTTCAAGGCAATTTAGTGGGACTTTAAAGGTTTAAAAATATACAATGCAATAGAGAATATTATTTTCATTATCTGTGGGTAAACTAACCCCTTACTGTCATGTTTAAGGTGATGCCGCCACATTCATTAGTGATGTATCAAAGGAAGTGTCACTGATGTTTGATTCCAATGACAATGTTGACATGCACACAAAAATATAACAAATCAATATGAATGTTTTGTTGTATTCATTTTATAAGTGAAAATTTCTAAATGGCCAATTCAGGTATAGTTCTTGTGAGGAAAATACTGAATTTCAATGCTTTCTTCAGGTAACACAGACACAAGCTTGTTATTTGAGAGAGAGTCAGATCTCAAATTCTTGTGGAAAGTGACCTGTTCCTGATGGCTGGGAGGATGGTTGGTCATGAAGGTTAAAGTGGTCTTTACTGATCATAAAAGATCATCAACATGCTTTCAAATCCTGGACTGTCTGGCCACTGCAGTACATTTCAGGAGTTTATGGATCTGGAAGACTGTATTGCATCATGTGACACTGGATTGGGTTTGATCTAAAGGGGACAATCTGTGCACTTATGAATTAGTGTAAGGTTCCTAGTTTGCCAAACATTCATAATGTGCTAGATTGTAGAGTTCAGATTTTGTTCTACAAACAACCACACCTAATAAGACTGTTCCTAAACAATCACTAATGTTAAATGGCTTAATATGTTTAATAATAATGTTATTATTATGATTCACGTCACATAAATCAGCCAGTTCATCAATTTGCTAATCTTTAGCATAAATGTTACTCAGGAAGAAATGTTTCTAAGACAGATCTACAAACATCCTCACCTGTTCATGCTGTTCTGGCTCCATCCTTTACTAGACAGAAGCAGAACTGTGGAAGAGCTTGAAATACATTTCTGTGACTCCGTGTTATTGTTCATTATGGTTCTCTATTTTGATTTTACTTGTACTTTTACTCAAGTGTGGCTTTCAGGCGCTTCATCCAGCGCTGAGCTTTATACAATACAGACTGTTTCAAAGCAGCGTCACAGAAATAAACAGAAGTTAATGTTGTAAGATTCACTCAGTTTCAGCTATAAAGCAGCTCTACAGAAGACAGTAGAGTCATTATTCAGATCAAAAACAATATCAGTTCTGGATGATTTTCGCAGTGTTTTATTGATTGCTTTATTACATTTCCATAGTGAAATTTACTTTAATTTCAGAGTGAAAATTCTTTTCGGTGTATCCACAAAACTTAAAGCACTGTTTATTTAATTTCTATTTTTGTTCTATTTTATTTTCCTGTAATTAGTTTCTTTGTTCTTATTTTATTATTGACTCTTTGCTTGTCTTCAGTACGTTTGAGAACTTAATGTTAATGCATAGAAAGAAGTAAAAGCATAGGGTTGTTGTTGTTTTTTGGTGCCAGAATTGTGTCAACATCCTGAGGACTGCGTCAAAAACATAAGATGAAATCTCCATGACAGGAATACTGGATCCAGTGTTTTTACCAGATCCTGTCAGAAGACATGTGTTCTGTCTGAGACTCAAAACTGTGTTAACTCAAAGTCTTCTGTCATTCTGAGGTTAACAGAGGAATCCAGGGAAGAGAAGAACGCAGGAGACAAGTGATGATCAAATGGGCAGGATTTATTAAATAATATTAGTTGTGTATGTTTCAATGCTCAGATTTCATCAACAAGTGTTATTATATCAAACCAAAAGTAACGGAAAATTTCTGCTTCACAACATCATCGTGTGACGTTAAAAACCTGGAGACATTCTCTGATCTCTTACTCATGAAGAGAAATATGCCTAAAAACCACACAATCATAAGATAAAACAATATTACTATTATATGACACTCAGAGAAGCTGCTCTGTGTGTGTGTGTGTGTGTGTGTGTGTGTGTGTGTGTGAGAGAGAGAGTGTGTGTGTGAGTGTGTGAGTGTGTGTGGGTGTGTGTGTGCGCGCGTGTGTCTGTATGTGTGTGTGTGTGTGTGTGTGTGTGTGTGTGTGTGTGTGTGTGTGTGTTAGGAAGTGTGCTGCTATACTGTCTATATGAGGATTTATTACACACATTTATTCACATTTATTTATTCTGAAGTTCAGCTGCAGTATTAATGTCATGAAGAGAAAAGAAGAGGCTCTATAACATCTCACTGTTACTGATTCATCATGCAGCTCAAAGCATTATGGGTAGAATCTCTCGTAAGTCTATTCTGATTCATCAACACAGTTTCACTGATGATCCAGGCCAGACACTAAACCCAGGATAGAGCGGCTGAGTGAATGTGGTCTGGACTGTGTGGATGAGGCTCATTGTGTCAGAGACGCTGTAGAAGGACAGAGTTCCTGCACTCTGATCCACAAACACTCCTATTCTTCTGCTGATGGGCTTCACAGAGAGAACAGTGTGCATGTTATTGTGTATGAATGAATATCTGGAGGAAGAGCAGAACAAACTCCAGGACTGATCATTACGTCCAAACCAACACTCTTTACGCTGTCCCTTCCTGCTGATGCTCTTATATGACACTGATATCTCCATATAATCTCCACTCCACTCAATCTCCCAGTAACAGCGTCCACACACACTCTCTCTACACAACACCTGACACACATCAAATCTGTCTGGATGATCAGGATACAACTGGACTGTGCCAGTGTTAGTAATCACTCTGTTGTTCTCAGACAGACTGAGGTTTTTATTCACTGTGTTCAGATCCAGAGTGAGCTGATGGGAATCTGATGGAGATAAAACACATCAGAATCAGGAATTATGAATCTGTTTGATCTTTTCATGTAGCTGAACTCTTCATGTTCAGTGTATCATCAGTGTCTCAGTACAAATGACCAGATATCAGTGCAAATCATCATTTACATCATCAGTTATAAAACTCTTCTTCCATCTTCTACAGGAAGAACATGAACACACTCAGTGAGTTTTTCTGCTTGTTTTCTTACTGACTTACATTGTAGGAAGTCGTTCCTGGTCCAGAGGACAATGCTGGTGAATGTGACTGTGGAAATCAACAGACATGAACAGTGTGATTCTCATGATCCTGAATCTATTCCTAACACATTTCTAATATGATGTTCTCCATGATATGAGATGATGATGGACTGGTTTCTGAGAGCAGATGAATCTCCAGGACTTTACCTCTGTCTGAGATCTTCTTGAGCTGCTCTTTGCAGAAATCCTCCAGTTTGTCTCTCAGCTGATGGACAGATTCTCTCAGACCATCAACAGAGAACAGAGAACTGAAGGGATCATCATTTACGTCTGTAGATTCAGGAGGTGCCGAGAGAGACTGAGACTGGAAACTCTACAGAGTTATAAATCAGAAGGAGAAATGAGGAAAAAGTTGAAATGTTAGTGAAGTTATGAACAGCTGGTGGCGCTAGTGGTGTTTGACAGCTAAATATACAGTATCTTCCAGAATAAAAAGCTCAGGAAAAAAATGAAAGCCATTTGTAAGTGGCGTCTCTTTCAGAAGAAGATGATCAGATGAGAGTCTGACTGATGATTATATAATAAAACACTTATGAAGTGTTTCTCTGTGAGTCTCTGTCACAGCAGGATCTGCTCAAGTCCACTATGACCCTGTTCTTCTAGATCTGTGTTACCTGCAGGAACTGGATGTGATCCTGTGTGTGTGAAAGCTGCTCCAGCTCAGCGTCTCTCCTCCTCAGATCATTGATCTCCTGCTCCAGTCGCTCCAGTCGTTCTTCAGCTCGACTCACTGCAGTCTTTTCCTGATCTCTGATCAGTCGTATCAGCTCAGAGCGGCTTCTCTCAATGGAGCGGATGATCTCAGTAAAGATCCTCTCACTGTCCTCCACTGCTGTCTGTGCAGAGCGCTGTTAGGACACACAGTGATTCAGCTTCAGTGAGTCTGAACTGAGACGGAGACAAACTTCTCTTCTTCTCCAGACTCACCTTATGAGACTCCACAGTCTCTCTCAGCTGCTGAAGATCTTTCTCTCTCTGCTGGATTCTCTGCTGGAGCGTCTTCTGCGTCTCCTTCAGCTGCTTCTGCAGGACAAACAGATGAGAGTGAATCTCACAGAAAACTACTTGCACTAAATCATCATGTGAACAGATGAATCCAGTAAAAGTGGAGCTGATAACTAATGGCTGTAGGTTCAAACTCCAGAAGTGATGATCAGTTATAATCATCATATCAGCATGAATTACTACAAGTGTAAGTATTATAAAAGTGAAACTGACACAGACGTAGAGCTTCACACTGACAGTGTTTCTGCATTTTGACTGATGCAAGTTTATATATTTTGTCAAAGAACTGGTGAATAGTTCAATACATTATTTTATGTTGCTTACTCAAGGTCTGTTTTTATGAAAGATTGTTAATATGGTGCTGATATAAACACAAATGAAACGATTGTCAGCAATATTTCATCAGTGTCTAGTGTTAAATACCTGTTTCTCTGTCCTCTGATCTGCAGCTGATACAATGTCATGATTTTTATGTTCAATAATCGTACACATCATACATATACATTTCTGATCAGTGTGACAGAAAACCTCAAGGATCTTCTCATGTTTCTGGCAGATCATCTCCTGCAGTCGTCCAGTGGCTTCAGTCAAATTGTGTCTCTTTCCTATAAACCAACTCTCATGTTGTTCGAGGTGATTCTGACAGTAAGAGTTCAGACACACCAGACAGGACTTGACGGCTTTGTATTTTCTTCCAGTACAGACGTCACACTGCACATCTCCAGCTCCAGCGTCACAGTCAGCAGAGAGTCTGGTCTTCTTCAGTTTCTCCACCACTTCAGCCAGCATGGTGTTTCTAGCTAAAGCAGGTCTTGGACTGAAGGTCTGTCTGCACTGAGGGCAGCTGTAGACTCTCTTCTGATCCTCCTGATCCCAGCAGTCTGTAATACAGCTCTTACAGTAACTGTGTCCACAGGAAGTTGTCACTGGATCCTTCAGGAGATCCAGACACACTGAACACAAGAACTCATCCTGAGAAACTCTGGCTTCTGCCATTTTACTGCATGAATACAGAGACACAAACACACAACAGCTCAACTACACTTCAGTTTCTCTTTCCCTGAAGTCACGTGATTCCTGGTTCTGTGTTTGAGTCACGTGTGTAAAACAGCTTTCTCATTCCTCCTCTCTCTCTCTCTCTCTCTCTCTCTCTCTCTCTCTCTCTCTCTCTCACACACACACACACACACACACACACATACAGTAAAATCATAGTAAATAAAATACACAATCAACGGTTTAACATGCTTGAGAATCTTTCTGTCATTTTGTTCTTGCTTTGTTTCTATAAAATTTCTAGTGGATGTTTTTAGACTTTCCATTGAAAAATCATGAAAACCAATTAAATGCTAAATTGATAATGCATCAATAAAATGATGCAGGAGAACCATGTCAGAAACTCTCATCCAAGTGTGTTTGTATCTTTTAGAATCATTCACCTTGTAACTGTGTTCAGTTTTAACACTGTAAAATAACTAAATACAAAAACATTAAAACTAAAACTAAAATCAACATAAAATCAGGTGCTGGAGAATCTTGTGTGATTTTGCTCTTTTCTCTGTCAGTGGAGGCTGATACAGTGTGTCTGCTGTTACTATGGTTACCGTGGTAAAGTGTCAGTGTGATGTGAGACTGTGGCTCCCTCTGCTGCTCACACTGTCAATCACATCCATGAGTGATTAATCACATTTACTGAATAAAGATCACATGAGAATGATTTCAGTCTGTAACTAAACCACTAAATCCTCACGACATCCAACACTTACAGAATGAGTTCTGAACAACACTTCATAACTTTCACATATGATGTGATTTCAAGTTTTCCTTTCTCTTTGGAATGTTACAAGCTCTTGGTGCATGAAGAAGATCTGTAAAGCTGCAAAGACTAAAGTCTCAAACCCAAAGAGATATTCTTTATAAAAGTTAAGACTCGTCTATGCCCCCCTGAAATGGCCCATTCTAACACACCCCATATCTCTACGTCACTATGTGGGAAGATTTACATAACACCACCCAAATGTTCACGCAAAACACGCACTGTTGCCGCCAGCGCCATGTCATGGAGTTGCTGTTTCGTTGTGAAAGCGAAGCTACTTTGTTTGGTCTTCCAAAAGAGGACACAACTAGAACTAGAACTATCAGTGGTTAAGTTGTATTTACAACATTGTTCCAGAACAGTTCAACCCAAATATTCAGATGTGTGCAGCACATTTTATGGAGAATGTCACATGCTTGAGGTATTCAGCCAATCATAATGCACTGGATAGCTGGCCAATTAGAGCACACCTCGCTTTTCAGAACGATGAGCTTTGTAAAAACAACGCGTTTCAGAAGGCATATAGGAGAAACAATAATGTACAGCATGTGGAAAATATGAAAAACATTTCTAGATGTACAGTTTTATTAACTGTCATCATTCTCTGAAAATGGTCTGGTATTAATGGGAGGTTCTTAAAGGGTTTGAAGTTCAGTTTAAAGGAGTCATGTGATGCTGCTAAAAAGAACATTATTTGGTGTATTTGGTGTAATCAAATGTGTTTATATGGTTTAAGGTTAAAAAAACACATTTTCCACATGCTTTACATTATAGTTTATCCAATATGCCCCGCCTTCTGAAATCAAATACACCAAAAAACTACACCAAATACACAAAATAATGTTCTTTTTAGCAGCATCACATGACCAGAGAATGATGACACAATTAATAAAACTGTACATCTAGCAATGTTTTTCATATTTTGATATTTTAAACAATATAAAATGTACGACACTGAAAGTATTGTGCACTTATGACAATATATTTTGTGTTTTGTTACTTTGGAAAAAAACACTCTAGTTAACAATTGTTTGCATGTTTGATACATCTGCATTAGGGCTTCTTTTCCTATGGTACTGTAGTTAATCTGATGTTTGTGGAACTTTTTTGAAAAGAAACTTATTGGGTGATTCAAACCATTAGCCTCTGTTTGAAGCAGGACCTGCACCGGTCCACTAGCGTCCACTTCCAACAAGAATGGCTTTTCAAAACAGTGGGCAGCGAGCACAGGGGCACTACAAAGCAAAGTTTTCAAGGCTTCAAAAGCGGATTGACATTCCGAAGACCACTTAAATGAGACTATTTTACATAATAGTCCAGTGAGAGGACTGGCAACATCTGAAAAATTCTTACAAAAACATCTGTAATAACCAGTCATTCCAAGAAATCGATGGAGTTCTTTCCTAGTTTTAGGAACTGGGAAATCAAGGATGGCTTGTATCTTGGAATTAAGACGAACCTGACAAATCCCAACCTCCTTTCCCAAGTATGTGACAGTGGCACAACCGAATTCACACTTTGATAAATTCAAGGTTAGGTTATTATTGCTCAAGCATTTGAAAACATCATCCAAAGTTGAGATGGTCTTTCCAAGTATCGGCATAGCACACCACATCATCCAAATAAGCCTCACAATTGGACACATCAGACAACACTGGGGGAGTCGTGGCCTAATGGTTAGAGAGTCGGACTCCCAATCGAAGGGTTGTGAGTTCGAGTCTCGGGCCGGCAGGAATTGTGGGTGGGGGGAGTGCATGTACAGTTCTCTCTCCACCTTCAATACCACGACTTAGGTGCCCTTGAGCAAGGCATCGAACCCCCAACTGCTCCCCGGGCGCCGCAGCATAAAATGGCTGCCCACTGCTCCGGGTGTGTGTTCACAGTGTGTGTGTGTGTTCACTGCTCTGTGTGTGTGCACTTCGGATGGGTTAAATGCAGAGCACTAATTCTGAGTATGGGTCACCATACTTGGCTGAATGTCACGTCACTGAGTCTTCACACTATGGACATCAGTCGTTGAAAGGTAGCTCCAGCATTTCGAAGGCCAAAAGCCATGACACGGTACAGCAAAAATACGTCGGGGTGGCAAAAGCAGAGATCTCACACCCTTGTTCTGTGAGTGGCACCTGCCAATATCCTTTTAGCAGATCTAGTTTAGTCATGAATTTAGCATTACCTACCCAATCAACACAATCTTCCATACGAGGAAGTGGAAACGAGTCAGCTTTAGTTAAAGCGTTAACTTTACGGTAGTCAGTACAAAACCTGGAGGTCCCATCTGGCTTAGGGACAAGTAGACATGGTGAACACCAGGGACTGGAACTAGGAACTGCTAAATTGTGTTCTAGCAAGTACTGAGTTTCTTGCTTCATTAGTTCTCTTTTAACTGGGTTAAAACGATAGGCATTCTGTTTAACTGGGGCATGTGAACCAACATCTATATCGTGTTCTATTACATGGGTAGTTGAAGGGAAGTCATTAAACAACGTCGAGTACTTATTAATAAGACTGGAAATATCCACCTGAGCGGACACAGGCAAATGGGACAACTTTTCTGACAAATTCAACAGTCTCAGAATTTGGCAAACGAGCTGACAAGAATGATGCACTATTCATTTTCAAATTATCGCTTTCGGGTGAATAATCTGACAGTGACACAGTAACTGGTACAACAGTAGCAACGGGGATACTAACTTCAGAATCAGAACGTGACACATATGCTTTAAGCATATTAATGTGACAGACGCGTGACTTCGTTCTTCGGTCAGGGGTATCAACTACATAGTCAGTGTGTCCTAGCTTCTCCTTGATGCTGTAAGGACCAGTGAACTTAGCTTGGAGTGCTGAACCTGTCACTGGAAGTAAGATAAGGACTTTATTGCCAGTCTGAAATGATCGCGGTACAGCCTTCTGGTCATAGTGAGATTTAATTTGGCTTTGCACAGAATTGAGTGATTGTTTTGCTAACTTCCACCCTGTATGTAAGTGATCGCGAAACGCACTGACATAATCCAAGACATTAGTAGTTGAAGCCGAACAAATAGACAAAAGAATTTGGTCTTGCAAAATTTTTAATGGACCATGAACAGTGTGCCCAAAAATTAACTCAGAGGGACTAAATCCAAGGGATGCTTGTGTGGTATTACGTACTGCAAATAACAAGAGCGGGATGTGTTCATCCCATTCTTTTTCATGTTCCACGCAAAAGTTTCGGATTATCGACTTTAGGGTTTGATGAAAACGTTCAATGGCGCCTTGTGACTGAGGGTGGTATGCACTGGATACCTGATGTTTGATGTTTAACTGTTTCATTACCTTTACAAACACCTTTGGACATAAAATTGGTGCCTTGGTCAGACTGAATGTATTTTGGCATTCCAAAAGTAGTGCAGAACTTTACAATTGCTTGATAATTGCATGAGCTTTGAGGGAACGCAGCGGTATTGCCTCAGGAAACCTAGTTGACACACACATTAACGTTACTAGATAAGAATTTCCAGACTTAGTTTTGGGCAACGGCCCTACACAGTCAATCAGAATTCGCTCAAACGGTTCACCTAATACAGGTATAGGTTTCAACGAAGCTGGAGGAACCACCGGATTTGGTTTGCCCGTTATTTGGCATGCATGGCAGGATTTACAAAATTTGGCTACATCTGACTTCATGGAAGGCCAAAAGAAATGCTTCATCAAATGATCATAAGTTTTACGAATGCAAAAATGGCCAGAAAGCTCATGATCATGCGCAACACTCAGTACCTTCTCTCTGTAAGGTTTCGGGACAACAACTTGGAAAACAGCACTCCAATCATAGTTGGTGTGACGTGGAGACCACTTACGCATCAATACATCATCCTCAAAGTAGTATGCAACAAGATGCTCTGACAAATCAGTCAGCTCAACAGCGGTTTCAACACAATGAGTCAAAGTTTGATCAGCATGTTGTGCCTCAGTTAACATGGGTTTACCAATGGGTAAATCAAAACCTGGAAGTGCACACCCTTCTACCTTAAATGTACTAACCTCATTTGCATTAACAGCATTGTCAGCACACATAAATGAATCAGACAGATCCACAGTATCCCTAAATTTGCGAGCTTGAGCTCGTGTCACAATGCATGTGCCAAACACATCAGGAAACTCTTCCTGCAGCACATCACCCTCGGGCACAATAGGAGTATCTATTACCTCAGGCAGACAAAAGACTTTATCACCTGCCAGATCATTCCCAAGAATGAGCGACACACCTTTAACAGGTAACTGAGCTTGGACTGCCAGTTTAACCTTCCCTGAAATGATCCCAGAGCGTAGAAACACTTGGTGTAAAGGAAATTTAACTACAGTGAGATCAATACCTTGCACCAGCACATTGGAACCACAGCTTGACTGTTCAGAGAATGGCAACACATTTTGTAGGATAAACGATTGGGCAGCACCAGTATCACGGAGGATACGAATATGCTTCATCTCAGACTCTTGCTTCACCCAATGATACTACACCATCACAAATGAAGGGTTCAAAAGTAGACTTAACCACTGATTTCAGAGACACATTTTGTTCAGGTGACAAAACCTGTCTTTCAATCAACACAACACTTTTCGAAGGGTTTGCTTTTCTACTAACTTTTCATTTCAAGGTGGGACAATTTACAATGAAGTGCCCAACCTCATGACAATAAAAGCATTCACGGCTCTCACTACTGTCTGCACTCGAAATGTTCTTTGGTGCCACTGTGGCATCCTTAGAACTATGAACTCGATCAGGGAAATTACGCTTTGTGGGTGAAAACACTACTTTGTGCGCATGTACAAATTCATCAGAAAAAAACGGCAGCCTCAGAAAGAGATGACACTTTCTGCTCATTTAAGTAAACCACGATTTTCTCTGGTAAACAATTCTTAAACTCCTCCAACAGTAATAACTCTTTAAGCTGTTCAAACGTGTCTACCTTGTTCGTGGCACACCACTTATCAAACTAATTTGCTTTGTCTCTCGCAAATTCAACAAACGTTTGACTAAGGGTTTTCACAAGACTGTGGAACTTTTGCCGGTGTGCTTCAGGAACTAGCTCATAAGCACACAAAACTGAATTCTTCATTACATCATAAACCAAGCTCTGCTCAAGTGTCAACACTGAGCAGATTTCTTGGGCTTTACCGAGGAGTTTGCATTGCAACAACAGTGGCCAAACATTACGTGGCCATTTTAATGTGGCAGCGATTCGCTCAAACACGGTGAAATAAGTGTCAACCTCACTCTCTCGAAACAGTGGTACTAGTGCAATTTGGCGGCTAACATCAAATTCAGGTTGACTTACTTGTGGGTTGCGTCGAGGTGCAGGAATGGGACTTGGAGTGGAAGCACTGATGGGTGACGACACAGACACCCTCACACCAGGCACATCAGCAGCTGAGGGGTGAACAGGTGATTTAGTTTTGAGCTCAAGCTCTAATTCTTTGAGCTTGATTGCTCGCTTAGTTTCAAGCTCAACTGTGCGAGCATGCAGCAGCTGACTTTGATATTGTTGCCTGCTCAACTCCAACTCTTTTAGTTTGATTGCTAACCGAGGATCGCTCGGAAAAGGGAGATCGACGGGATCCATGCTGGCCATCTCCTTGGGTTTGGGATGCTCTGCCCACTTACCCACGGAAACTGGCAACTGGTCTGCAACACCCGCTTCACTCACCTCTGGCAAAACTCCATTTTCCACCAAATGCTTATAGATCACATCCCTGATCTCTCGCTTCACTGCACCACGAGGAACTGTAATTTGATATAAATCAGCAACTGAAAACAGATCATCTTTGCGACAAATATCCAATTGTTCAGCAGTAGGCTCAATTGCAAACTTTTCCAATTCAAATTTTGAGGACATACCGAATTCCCTCCCCCTTAAAGTGAAAACCACTAGACAAACAAAAGCATACAAAGCAAATTTCATGAAAAAAGGAAAAGGAAAACTCCTTTTTAAGACGAG
Source organism: Cyprinus carpio (assembly GCF_018340385.1). Classification (NCBI taxonomy): domain Eukaryota; kingdom Metazoa; phylum Chordata; class Actinopteri; order Cypriniformes; family Cyprinidae; genus Cyprinus; species Cyprinus carpio. Next base: position 29,728,825 of record NC_056585.1, on the reverse strand, counting down.
CCCCCAATTTCTGTTATGACCATCTAGGGGTCAGCTGTAACAGGAAAAGGAAGAGAGTCTCAGGACCAGAGAGATGTTGAATAACAATAGTTTATTTACAAGTTGGGGTTAGCGTCAGGGGCAGACAAGGCCAAAATAACAAACAAAAATTCTCTTTTGTTAACAAACTACACTTCCTAAATCAAATTTAAAGAAAACAAAAATACAGTTACAACTTACCTGACTCCCTAAACCAAAAACAATGTGAAAAGTGACTTCAAAATAAAAATGGCGTCTAACCCCCTATATCCATCAACTTAACAAAAATCATTACAAAATATTTACAAAAGATATATACAAAGTTTACAACCAACAATTTACAATCGGAATCCAAAATCGTAGTCAATCAGGCTTGGGTCAAGTTAACAAGAAATATCACAGAATGGAGACAAAGAAAAACACTATAGTCAAGTCAAGTCATCTTTATTTATATAGCGCTTTAAACAAAAAAGATTGCGTCAAAGCAACTGAACAACATTAATTAGGAAAACAGTGTCAATAATGCAAAATGACAGTTAAAGGCAGTTCATCACTGAATTCAGTGATGTCATCATGCAGCTCAGTTCAGTTTATATAGTATCTGTGGAATAATTTGCAATCAAGTCAACGATATTGCTGTAAATGAAGTGTCCCCAACTAAGCAAGCCAGAGGCGACAGCGGCAAGGAACCAAAACTCCATCAGTGACAGAATGGAGTGGAAAAAAAAAACCTTGGGAGAAACCAGGCTCAGTTGGGGGGCCAGTTCTCCTCTGACCAGACGAAACCAGCAGTTCAATTCCAGGCTGCAGCAAAGTCAGATTGTGCAGAAGAATCATCTGTTTCCTGTGGTCTTGTCCCGGTGGTCGTCTGAGACAAGGTCTTTACAGCGGATCTGTATCTGGGGCTCTAGTCCTGGTCTCCGCTGTCTTTCAGGGCTGTAGAGGTCCTTTCTAGGTGCTGATCCACCTTCTGGGCTGGATACATACTGGCTCCGGGTGACTGCAGTGACCCTCTGACTTTGATACAGACTGGATCTGGTGGCTACGGTGACCTCGGAATAAGAGAGAAACAGACTAATATGAGTGTAGATGCCATTCTTCAAACGATGTAGCAAGTAAATCGGGTGTTATTGGAAGTGTTCCCGGTTCCGGTTTACCTAATTAATGCAGCCTAAAAATCCTTTAACGGATTTGGATATTAGAAGACAAGACAAAACCTGTCTTTCAATCAACACAACACTTTTCGAAGGGTTTGCTTTTCTACTAACTTTTCATTTCAAGGTGGGACAATTTACAATGAAGTGCCCAGCCTCATGACAATAAAAGCATTCACGGCTCTCACTACTGTCTGCACTCGAAATGTTCTTTGGTGCCACTGTGGCATCCTTAGAACTATGAACTCGATCAGGGAAATTACGCTTTGTGGGTGAAAACACTACTTTGTGCGCATGTACAAATTCATCAGAAAAAAACGGCAGCCTCAGAAAGAGATGACACTTTCTGCTCATTTAAGTAAACCACGATTTTCTCTGGTAAACAATTCTTAAACTCTTCCAACAGTGATAACTCTTTAAGCTGTTCAAACGTGTCTACCTTGTTCGTGGCACACCACTTATCAAACAAATTTGCTTTGTCTCTCGCAAATTCAGCAAACGTTTGACTAAGGGTTTTCACAAGACTGTGGAACTTTTGCCGGTGTGCTTCAGGAACTAGCTCATAAGCACACAAAACTGAATTCTTCATTACATCATAAACCGGTTCCGGTTTACCTAATTAATGCAGCCTAAAAATCCTTTAACGGATTTGGATATTAGAAGTTTATTAGTATGTTATGTGTAAGCCAGGTTAAAGAGATGGGTCTTTAATCTAGATTTAAACTGCAAGAGTGTGTCTGCCTCCCGAACAATGTTAGGTAGATTATTCCAGAGTTTTAGGTGCTAAATAGGAGAAGGATCTGCTGCCGGCAGTTGACTTTGATATTCTAGGTATTATCAAATTGCCAGAGTTTTGAGAACGGAGCGGACGTGGAGGACTATAATGTAACAAGAGCTTGTTCAGATACTGAGGTGCTAAACCATTCAGGGCTTTATAAGTAATAAGCAAGATTTTAAAATCTATACGATGTTTGATAGGGAGCCAGTGCAGTGTTGACCGGACCGGGCTAATATGATCATACTTCCTGGTTCTAGTAAGAACTCTAGCTGCTGCATTTTGGACTAACTGGAGTTTGTTTACTAAGCGTGCAGAACAACCAGCCAATAGAGCATTACAATAGTCTAACCTTGAGGTCATAAACACATGGATTGACATTTCTGCATTTGACATTGAGAGCATAGGCCGTAATTTAGATATATTTTTGAGATGGAAAAATGCAGTTTTACAAATGCTAGAAATGTGGCTTTCTAAGGAAAGGTTGCTATCAAATAGCACACCTAGGTTCCTAACTGATGACGAAGAATTGACAGAGCAGCCATCAAGGCTTAGACAGCGTTCTAGGTCATTACATGCAGAGCTTTTAGGCCCTATAATTAACACCTCTGTTTTTTCAGAATTTAGCAGTAAGAAATTACTTGTCACCCAGTTTTTTATATCGACTATGCATTCCGTTAGTTTTCCAAATTGGTATGTTTCGCCGGGCCACGAAGAAATATAGAGCTGAGTATCATCAGCATAACAGTGAAAGCTAACACCGTGTTTCCTGATGATATCTCCCAAGGGTAACATGTAAAGCATGTAGAGTAACGGCCCTAGTACTGAGCCTTGGGGTACTCCATACTGCACTTGTGATCGATATGATACCTCTTCATTCACTGCTACGAATTGATGGCGGTCATATATATGTACGATTTAAACCATGCTAATGCACTTCCATTAATGCCAACAAAGTGTTCTAGTCTATGCAAAAGAATAGTGTGGTCAATAGTGTCGAACGCAGCACTAAGATCCAATAGCACTAATAGAGAGATACAACCACGATCAGATGATAAGAGCAGGTCATTTGTAACTCTAAGGAGAGCAGTCTCAGTACTATGATACGGTCTAAATCCTGACTGGAAATCCTCACAGATGCCATTTTTCTCTAAGAAGGAATATAAATTGTGAGGATACTACCTTTTCTAGTATCTTGAAAAGAAAAGGGAGATTCGAGATCGTTCTATAATTAACTAGTTCTTTGGGGTCAAGATGTGGTTTTTTGATGAGAGGCTTAATAACAGCCAGTTTGAAGGTTTTGGGGACATACCCTAATAACAATGAGGAATTAATAGTCAGAAGAGGATCTATGACTTCTGGAAGCACCTCTTTTAGGAGCTTAGATGGAATAGGGTCTAACATACATGTTGTTGGTTTAGATGATTTAACAAGTTTATACAATTCTTCCTCTCCTATAGTAGAGAATGAGTGGAACTGTTCCTCAGGGGATCTATAGTGCACTGTCTGATGTGATACTGTAGCTGACGGATGCATGGTTACAATTTTATCTCTAATAGTATCGATTTTAGAAGTAAAGTAGTTCATAAAGTCTTTACTGCTGTGATGTTGAGAAATGTCAACACTTGTTGATGCTTTATTTTTTGTTAATTTAGCCACTGTATTGAATAAATACCTGGGGTTATGTTTGTTTTCTTCTAAAAGAGATGAAAAGTAATCAGATTTAGCAGTTTTTAAAGGGATAGTTCACCCAAAAATCAAAATTATGTCATTAATGACTCACCCTCATGTCGTTCCAAACCCGTGAGACCTCCGTTCATCTTCGGAACACAGTATAAGATATTTAAGATTTAGTCCGAGAGCTTTCTGTTCCTCCATTGAGAATGTATGTACGGTATACTGTCCACGTCCAGAAAGGTGATAAAAACATCTTCAAAGTAGTCCATGTGACATCAGAGGGTCCGTTAGAATTTTTTGAAGCATCGAAAATACATTTTGGTCCAAAAATATCAAAAACTACGACTTTATTCAGCATTGACTTCTCTCCCGGGTCTGTTATGAGCACGTTCACAGCACATCCGGTTCGCGAACGAATCACTCGATGTAACCGGATCTTCTTGAACCAGTTCACCAAATCGAACTGAATCGTTTGAAAACGGTTCGCATCAACAATAAGCATTAATCCACAAATGACTTAAGCTGTTAACTTTTTTAACATGGCTGACACTCCCTCTGAGTTCAAATAAACCAATATCCCGGAGTAATTCATTTACTCAAACAGTACACTGACTGAACTGATGACCGAGCCAGATAACGAACGAAACATTGACTCCTTCTCGAGTCAAGAACCGGTTGCATCAGTTTTCGGATCACCGGTAGTGATGGGAAGTTCTGTTCTTCTCCGCGAACCGGTTCTTTCGGAGAGTTTGATTCAATAAACCGGTTGCCGAAAACGGTTCACCAGTTCTTTTGCGCTCGACGTAATGACTTCATTGTTGATGATTGCCCTTGATTCAAGCCTTCGGTTTACACGCGCTCATAACATTAGCACAGAATCAGTTCAGAATCAATCACCAAAAGAACCAGTTCAGTTCAGACGCGCTGTGTGTCAGTCTGCTTCACGCATGCGCAGTATCATCAGCTCTTCGGTTCTCGAACCGGACGCGTCCGACAGAAACGGTTCTTGACTCGAGAATGAGTCAATGTTTCGTTCGTTATCTGGCTCGGTTCAGTCAGTGTACTGTTTGAGTAAATGAATTAATCCGGGATATTGGTTTATTTGAACTCAGAGGGAGTGTCAGTCATGTTAAAAAAGTTAACAGCTTAAGTCATTTGTGGATTAATGCTTATTGTTGACGCGAACCGTTTTCAAACGATTCAGTTCGATTTGGTGAACTGGTTCAAGAAGATCCGGTTACATCGAGTGATTCGTTCGCGAACCGGATGTGCTGTGAACGCGCTCATAACAGACCCGGGAGAGAAGTCAATGCTGAATAAAGTCGTAGTTTTTGATATTTTTGGACCAAAATGTATTTTCGATGCTTCAAAAAATTCTAACGGACCCTCTGATGTCACATGGTCTACTTTGAAGATGTTTTTATTACCTTTCTGGACGTGGACAGTATACCGTACATACATTCTCAATGGAGGGACAGAAAGCTCTCGGACTAAATCTAAAATATCTTATACTGTGTTCCGAAGATGAACGGAGGTCCCACGGGTTTGGAACGACATGAGGGTGAGTCATTAATGACATAATTTTGATTTTTGGGTGAACTATCCCTTTAATGCTTTTCTGTAAGATAGGTTACTTTCCCTCCAAGCAATACGAAATACTTCTAGTTTTGTTTTCCTCCAGCTGCGCTCCATTTTCCAGGCTGCTCTCTTTAGGGTGCGAGTGTGCTCATTACACCACGGTGTCAGACTGTTTTCCTTAACCTTCCTTAAGCGTAAAGGAGCAACTGTATTTAAAATGCTAGAAAAGAGAGAGTCCATAGTTTCTGTTACATCATCAAGATGTTCTGAGTTTTAGGATATGCTAAGGAATTGGGATACATCAGGAAGATTACTTACAAAGCAGTCTTTTGTGGTAGAAGTGATGGTTCTACCATACTTGTAACAAGAAGCGGAATTTACAGTTTTAGCTATATGAAGTTTGCACAAAACTAAATGATCTGAGATATCGTCCCTTGGCTGCATAATTTCAACACCATCAACATCAATTCCATGTGACAGTATTAAATCTAGAGTATGATTTCGACAATGAGTAGGTCCTGAGACGTGTTGTCTAACCCCAATAGAGTTCAGAATGTCTATAAATGCTGATCCCAATGCATCGTTTTTTTCATTATCAACATGGATATTAAAATCACCAACAATTAAAACTTTATCTGCAGCCAGCACTAACTCGGATGTAAAATCAGCAAACTCTTTAATAAAGTCTGTATGGTGCCCTGGTGGCCTGTATACAGTAGCCAGTACAAACATCACAGGGGATTTATCATTAACATTTGTTTCTCTGGATAATGTTATATTAAGCACCAATACTTCAAACGAGTTATACTTGAAGCCTGCCCTCTGAGAAATCCTGAAAATATTGTTATAAATTGAAGCAACACCTCCCCCTTTACCTTTTGGATGTGGCTCATGTTTATAACAGTAATCTTGGGGTGTAGACTCATTTAAAATAATGTAATCATCAGGTTTTAGCCAGGTTTCTGTCAAACAGAGTGCACCTAGATTATGATCACCCCAGGAGGGATGAAGACCATCTCTTTTCAACAGGTCAGGTCTGCCCCAAAAGCTTGTCCAATTGTCTATGAAACCTATGTTATTCTGCGGGCACCACTTAGACATCCAGCCGTTGAGTGATGACAATCTGCTATGCATCTCATCACCACGGTAAGCAGGGAGGGGACCAGAGCATATTACAGTGTCTGACATCATGTTTGCAAGTTCACACACCTCTTTAATGTTATTTTTAGTGATCTCCGACTGGCGAAGTCGAACATCATTAGCACCGGCGTGAATAACAATCTTACTGTATTTACGTTTAGCATTAGCCAGCACTATTAAATTTGCTAAGATGTCAGGCGCTCTGGCTCCCGGTAAACATTGGACTATGGTGGCTGGTGTCTCTATTTTCACATTCCGTACAATAGAATCGCTAATAACTAGAGCACTTTCATCAGGTTTCTCAGTGGGTGCATCACTGAGTGGGGAGAACCTGTTTAATGTTTTGATCGGAACAGAAGAGCGGTGTTTTGACCCACGACTACGCTGCCTCACCGTCACCCAGTTGTCCTGCTGCAGGGGCTCTGCTGGAACCGGACAATGTACAGGAATCCCTGAGCTAGACGCATCCAAAGCCGTATCTAGAGCCCTCACATTCTTACTGTCCTCAATTAAAGTTTGGATACGTGTCTCTAATTCTGAAATCTTCTCTGTCATGCTAACTATTTCCCTGCATTTATCACATGTGAATCCCTTGTTGCCGACAGAGATAGATAATCTATACATGTGGCAAGCAGTGCAAATAAGAATAGCAGGAGAAGCCATTAGTCACCGTGCTTGATGAAAGGTTCTTACCACAGTTGTTTGATGAACTTGTGAAAACCGGAGAGAGAGTGAGTAACGAGAGAGAGGAGAGGAGGAAAGAAAACAGCGATAGGCACAAATGGAAAAGCTAATGACAAGCTAACGAGTGCTAACGCGATGCAGGTGCACTGCACTCGCGGATTTAAAATAAAAGTGAACGATCAAATTAATCAGATTAGAGTGATAGATAATATCAGAAATATGGTGGGAATTAAGTTATATTTTATCACTTTAAACAACAGAGAGTGATAGTAATATAAAGATTCTACAGAAAAACCTTGTAGAATAACAGAATTATCACAGAACACAATCACACTCACAGTCTTAAGCACCAACACACTATCTCTCTGGTAAGACACTCGAAGACTAAACGATGGCAAGGCAAACAGCAAACTATAGAGTCACACGCGATGGCCCAATCATGGCCCTCATTGAGTGTTTGGGGCAGTCCTTATATCTGGGTCAGGTGAAGAGGAGAACCAATCGCAGCCTCCAGCAAATTATCTCCAGGACCTGCCCATCTGAAACACAAACATACACAGAGAGAACACAAGAGGGCAGAATGGAAACAACGAGCAAATGACTTGGGCTCATAACAACTATAGATGTTTACGAACTATGATGACCATCACAGAGAACCTCAGAAATGTCCATCAGACACTGAGAAAACATCTAGTAGAAGATCAGGAAATGTTAGAGATGTAAATGTTTCATCAGATCACATGGATACAGTCAGGAAGGCGCTCTTTACCTACTAAATGATGTAGCAGAGATCAAACTAACAGAATAAACCTTGAGCTCTGATGATACAGTCACATCATCTGCTGTCAGGACGAACAGATCCTGCTTCTATCACTATGAGCTTTTTTAAAATAAAATAATGCTTTTATTCATCAAGGATGCATTAAATCGATCAAAGGTGATTATAAAGAAATTTATATTGTTACAAAAGATTTCTATTTCAAATAAATGCTGTTCTTTTGAACTTTATATTTATCTGTGAATCCTGAAAAATAAAATGTATCATCAGTTTCCACAAAAATATTGTGCAGCACAACTGATTTCAACATTGATAATAATCAGAAATGTTTCTTGAGCAGCAAATCAGCATATTAGAATGATTTCTGAAGATAATGTGACACTGAAGACTGGAGTAATGATGCTGAAAATTCAGCTGCGCATCACAGAAATAAATTACACTTTAACAGAGATTCACATAGAAAACAGCTGTTTCTATGGTAATAATATTTAACAGTTTTTACTGTATTTTTGATTAAATAAATGCAGCCTAAATAGATAAATATAAAGACGTTCCTAACAGAAATGTTTTAGCTGAAGGCAGTGATTGGTTGTGACTGTCTTCATCTCTCTCTCTCTCTCTCTCTCTCTCTCTCTCTCTGTCTTTGTGTAAAGTGACCACACACGATCTGAAGCGTTTAAATCCATCAGTGTGTGTTTTACTGTGAGTCGTCATTCCTCTGCACTACAGTCATATTTACTCCTGGAAGAGTGAGTGAGGTAATGTGTGTCCGAGGAACTGATCCACAACACACTCACACACTCCTGTGATAACTCACACTGCAATGACTGTGTGTGTGTATGAGATTGTGTGTGTGTGTGAGATTGTGTGTGTGTGTGTGTGTGTGTGTGTGTGTGTGTGTGTGTGTGTGTTGGTGGTGTGTTAACGAGGCTCTGGGAACGTTAGCGTGAGAGTTGCACTGATACGCTACATTGCTCTTTACGACGGCCCTCCATTATGCTGAGAGCCGTATGACTTTATTACAGAGGAAACACTGTGTGTGTGTGTGTGTGTGTGTGTGTGTGTGTGTGTGTGTGTGTGTGAGAGACTGTGTGTTGGTGGGCCAGTGATGAACACACACATATGGAATTCATCATTCAGTGAGTGAAGAGCTGCTGTCTGACCTCTGAACATGGATGTCTTCATATAGGACACGTGTGTAACACCACCGATTCAACACACAGATCACAAATGTTTCATACTTCATATACTTCATGTTCCGACTCAAGAATCTACTGGAAGAGTTTCAGGGTCTGAAGAGCAAGTGATTTACAGTAATTATTATTCATTGAGACTTTACCTCAGTCATCTGATGCTGATTCTCATGAGACTGAAACCATCCAGGATCATCAACAGTTAAATCCAGACCAGAGATTCACAAACTTTTGTTGTCAAAATAAATCAAATCTTTTTGGCATGTGTTTTATTTTGATTGTTTTGTTTAAAAAATATTATTTTTTGATTGTATTTTTTAAAAAAAAATATGTATCTGTTTTGTTTTATTTAAAATTATTTATATTGATTGTACAGGTGCATCTCAATAAATTAGAATGTCGTGGAAAAGTTCGTTTATTTCATTAATTCAACTCAAATTGTGAAACTTGTGTATTAAATAAATTCAATGCACACAGACTGAAGTAGTTTAAGTCTTTGGTTCTTTTAATTGTGATGATTTTGGCTCACATTTTTTACAATTTACCCACCAATTCACTATCTCAACAAATTAGAATATGGTGACATGGCAATCAGCTAATCAACTCAAAACGCAAAGGTTTCCTGAGCCTTCAATATGGTCTCTCAGTTTGGTTCACTAGGGTACACAATCATGGGGAAGACTGCTGATCTGACAGTTATCCAGAAGACAATCACTGACACCCTTCACAAGGAGGGTAAGACACAAACATTCACTGCCAAAGAAGCTGGCTGTTCACAGAGTGCTGTATCCAAGCATGTTAATAGAAAGTTGAATGGAAGGAAAAAGTGTGGAAGAAAAAGATGCACAACCAACCGAGAGAACCACAGCCTTATGAGGATTGTCAAGCAAAATCTGTTCAAGAATTTGAGTGGACTTCACAAGTAATGGACTGGGGCTGGGGTCAAGGCATCAAGAGCCACCACACACAGACATGTCAGGGAATTTAGCGACAGTTGTCATATTCCTCTTGTTTAAGCCACTCCTGAACCACAGACAACGTCAGATCGTCTTACCTGGGCTAAGGAGAAGAAGAACTGGACTGTTGTCCAGTGGTCCAAAATCCTCTTTTCAGATGAGAGCAAGTTTTGTGTTTCATTTGGAAACCAAGGTCCTAGAGTCTGGAGGAAGGCTGGAGAAGCTCATAGCCCAAGTTGCTTGAAGTCCAGTGTTAAGTTTCCACAGTCTGTGATGATTTGGGGTGCAATGTCATCTGCTGGTGTTGGTCCATTGTGTTTCTTGAAAACCAAAGTCACTGCACCCGTTCACCAAGAAATTTTGGAGTACTTCATGCTTCCTTCTGCTGACCAGCTTTTTGAAGATGCTGATTTCATTTTCCAGCAGGATTTGAGTACATGTACAGTAAATGAACATACTTTCCAGAAGGCCAACAATTCACTAAAAATGTTATTTTTATTGGTCTTATTAAGTATTCTAATTTGTTGAGATTGGTGAATTGGTGCGTTTTTTGTTAAATGTTAGCCAAAATCATCACAATTAAAAGAACCACAGACTTAAACTACTTCAGTCTGTGTGCATTGAATTAATTTAGTTTTAAGTTGAATTGAGGAAGTCGTGGCCTAGTGGTTAGAGAGTTTGACTCCTAAGCCTAAGGTTGTGGATTCGAGTCTCGGGCCGGCAATACCACGACTGAGGTGCCCTTGAGCAAGGCATTAACCCCCCCCCCCCTTGGAAAAAGGCTGTTAACGAGGCCTTTGAAAGGAAGAAGCTGCGATATACCAACTTTGAAGCTGAGGCAGAGGAGCAGGGCTGGACAGTGAAAGTAAACCCGGTGGAAGTGGGCTACAGGGGATTTGTGGCTAGTTCCACTATAAGGCTGCTGAAGGAGTTTGCCAATGACTGCAGCAAAGAATTGCACCATCTTCATCTATCCATCTTACCATACTAGTCCTTTTTCTTATTGTTCCCCAGTCATGCGTAAAGCAATTGTAAATTCATGACTGATTATTGGGTACTGAGGCAAGTACCACGGACATGGATTAGGTCATGATCCTGGATTCTTGCTGAACCAAAATCAGAGTGTAACAATTGCTGCGTTGTTGTAAAATTATTTATGTGTGAAGGTATTTAAATTCAATTTATTTACATTGTTTTTAAAGTTATGTATTTTGAATGTATTTATTTCAAATACCATTATACTTTTTTCAAATATAATAATTATAATTTTTTTATTATTATTTAATTAATTAATCAATACCTTTTCATCAACTCACAAACCCCAGTTTGGAAAATATTGGTCAAGATCATTCAGCAATTCATCTATGAGGTGTATGTGATTGAGTGTGTGAGTATGTGTGAGTATGATTGAGTGTGTGTGTGTGTGTGTGTGGTATTCAGTGGGTGGCAGGTCTCTCTTCTGCTCTTCATGGATGAAGTATTATGGCTTTGACCATCAGAGCAGCTCCAGTTGGACTCAGAGCGTCTGATGTGCTGCTTTCACAAATAAACGTCTGTGTGGCAGCGATCAGACACACGAGCAGTTCAGTCATGAGGAATGAGTCAGAACATCTACACTACAGTTGTGTTCATCATGAACTGAACTCTGGTGTGGTTTACAGTGGTGAAGCTCTCCAGATTCTCAGCTGGATTTTTGCATTATTTGAATCTTGTTTATAGTGAAGAGAATTGAGCGCCTGTCCTGAATCTGGGTGTGGGTGACGTCAGTAATCGCACTGCACCCTCTCTGGGAACTGACCCACCATCACAGGGTCAAAGGTCAGAGGTCAAATGCATTGCATGCGCCTGCAGCTTCCTGTCACAGATTCACGTCATCTCAGTGATTGATTCAAAGTGACACCAACTTATTTTACATGTACCGGTGCTTTAAGAATAACAATGTTTTAATAAGAGTTTCCTGAGTTAGGTGCCACAGCAGAGCAGTGTGTGTGCAGCTCTGCTTCAGCTCCCTGCATGAACACGTTATATGTCCACACAGCGCAGCACTGCTGAGACTTACTGACAATTTAAGAGTGGATAGGAAACATGCATGAATGAAAAAATAAAGCACAGGACAAGCTCGATGTTAGAAAGAGTTATTAAGTGCATTAAACCTTGATAAAGAACTCGTGCAGTACTCGCATGCTACCTGACGTGCGAACAGAGAGCCTCCTCTCTCAAAGACAGCATGTGATCTCGAATTCAGATCTGTTTCAAGAGTTATTGCTCTTCAGCAGTCAAATACACACAATTACCTTAAAATGCACATCTTGGCTTGTGACTGAAGTGAACATAAACAGCTGAGAAAGAACACACACGTGTATCAATATACTGGATCCATGCAGCTCTTAAGCACGTGTCCACCAAAGTGGCTTTTCCCGAGGCTAGCGTATTTTTTCAGTTGTTTTTAATGGGATTGCCGTGATGAGATGCTGAGCTTTTATTTCACACTGAGCACTGCGTGGTTTGCCATTTTTTCTAGGCGTCGAGAGTCTGTAGCACGATGACATACCGGATCAGATCCACTATGTAATGGATGTTTAACGCACATGTACTGTATTTTAACGAGCAAATTGGGGCTGTCATTGAAACTTGTGTTTAATGTAACTTAAACTGTATTGCCGAGATAACAGTTGTTTCATTGGGGCTACACAATTTATATTATTCTGTGATTTATACTATAGTGTATTTTAGCAATGATGGCATAGTTTTGAATAAAAGAGTTAATAATGGATTACAATGACACAGCACTGAAGTGGTGTAATGCCTCGCCAGCAGAGGGAGCCCTCGCATGAGTATTGATTGTGTTCCCCTCTCTCTGCTTTTCAGGTTACTTCCTGTTTGTGTGGTATTTAGCAGGGCCTGGCTAACAAGCCAATGTGAAGTATTGCCAGTCTACCTGCCTTAATGAGAATTCTTATTCCATTGTTTTGACTATCTTGTCTATGACCATTGCCTGCCTTTTTCCCGTTTACGTTTTTGGATTATCCCTTTCTTAGTTGTTTGGATTGGACTGCCTTTCTGGTTACAAACTTTAACTGTCTCACGTTTATGCTATCTGCCTACTGTTTTGGACTTGTTTGCTGAGGATTTTATTAAACTACTGCACATGGATCCTAACTCAGCTTCTGCCTCGTTACATAATACTTTGCCTCCGATGGATCCAGCGTAAGTTTGTAATCTGCAAGCAGCGTTCGCTTACCAGAGGGATATTCTCAAGGGATACCAGGAACAGCTGGGTAATCTGCAAGCTGCTAACGACTATTTTATGCAATATATCCGATCGCTGCCACCTGCCATGCCAAAGAAGGTAAGCTTTGCTTTACCCAATAAATTCGACGGTACAGCTGAGCAGTGTAAAGGATTTCTCCAGCAGGTAGAAATTTTTTTCAAGCACCAAGAGGATGGTTTTGAGTCTGATGACAAGAAATGTGCTTTTTTCATGATGCTGCTAACCAGTAAAGTGATCGAGTGAGCCGCGGCGGTCTGGGAAACAGACAGTTTGTTTCAAAGATCATACGCATATTTTGTTCAACAACTCAGAGATGTGTTTGAATATCCAGCAGGGGGCAGGGATGTCTCGACACAACTTCTGCAGATGTCTCAAGGCTGCAGATTAGCTGCAGATTACGCCATTGAGTTCAGAACGCTCGCAGCTCAGAGTGGTTGGAATGATATCACACTCAAGGCCGTGTTTCAGTGGAGTCTGGATGTGAGATTACAGGCAGAGCTTGCGTGCAAAGGTGAAAACCAGTCATTCTCGGAATATATGACTTGCTATAAAGATTGACAAACTCATGCGCAGCAACCCCACTAAATCCAAGTCATCATCACTGAGAACCATTCCAGCCGACCAAACATCTCCAGTATCCAATCCAGCCCTACCTACTGTTCATTCCAACCCAGAACCCATGCAGTTGGCAGTCACAAAACTCTCCACGGAGGAAAGATCACACCGGATGATACACAACCTGTGTTTTTACTGTGGGGAGGCAGGCCATGTTAATTCCATGTGTCCAGTAAAAGCCCGGAGAACCACCAAAAATACCAGCCGGGTGAGTGTAGATAACCTTTCTCTCCATATTACAAAATCTCTCACTGTCAATGTCAAGATTACTACTGAAGGTAATTCTATTGCTTTCACAGCATTGATTGACTCCGGGTCTGCATTGAACCTGATTCATCAAGATCTCATCAGGAAATTCAACATCCCCACGCAACCATGTGATCCACCTTTCAAAGTTAATGCTGTTGACAATAAACCCATTGGAAATGGAATCACTCAACAAACTCTGCCCATGCAACTTCAAGTAGGATTGTTTCATCTAGAAACCATTTCATTCTACGTGATTGATTCCCCCCGCCACAAAGTTATCCTAGGATACCCCTGGTTATCTGTTCACGACCCAGTCGTCTCCTGGCATCATGGTTGCACAATGGTCAGAGTTCTGCTACTCCTGCTGTCTGCACCCCATAGTTACCAAGTCTTGTCTATCCACAAGTATTGAAAGCCCCGACTCCAAATCAGTCACCATCCCATCATGCTACCAGAAGTGTCAGGAGGTCTTCAGTAAAACTAAAGCAACTCAACTGCCCCCTCATCGTTCCTGGGATTGTGCCATAGACCTCCTACACAACGCAATGCCTCCCAAAAGTAAGATCTATCTATCTCGCCCGGAAACCCAGGCAATGGAGGAATACATGGAGGAAGCCCTCAGTTCAGGATTCATTCATCCATCCAGTTCCCCAGCGGCAGCAGGCCTTTTCTTTGTGGAAAAGAAAGATGGAAGATTTCGGCCTTGCATTGATTACTGTGGTTTGAACAATGTCACAGTAAAGTTTCGTTATTCACTACCTTTAGTGCCTGCTGCCCTGGAACAACTCAGAGAAGCTAAGTTAGACCTGTAGAGTGCCTACAACCTCATCAGAATTAAGAAGGGTGATGAATGGAAGACAGCATTTTTGACCACCAGGGGGCACTATTTATACCAGGTTATGCCATTTGGGCTAGCTAACGCACCAGCAGTCTTTCAGTCATTTATCAACGAGATCTTCAGGGATCTCTTAAACCAGTACATAATTGCCTATATTGATGACATCCTTACCTACTCTAGGACAGAAAGTGAACACAGGGATCATGTTAAGACTGTGCTATCCAGACTGCTGGAGAACCAACTCTATGTAAAAGCGGAGAAGTGTGAATTCCACGTTAAGCAAACATCTTTCCTGGGGTATAACATCAGCCATCAAGGCGTGGAAATGGATAGTTCCAAGATTTCTGCAGTTACTTAATGGCCCCAACCAACCACAATCAAGGAGCTTCAGTGTTTTCTAAGGTTTGCCAACTTCTATCGATGCTTTATCCGCAATTATAGCATGATTGCAGCATCACTGACCTCCATGCTGAAAGGTAAACCTTCAAAGTTAGAATGGTCTGAAAACACCACAGTAGCCTTTACCAAGCTCAAGGACAGTTTCACAACCACACCTATTTTCAAACATCCAGATCTCAACTTGCCGTTCGTCCTAGAAGTTGACGCTTCAGATAGTGGAATTGGTGCTGTACTCTCTCAACACCACCGACAGCCAGGGAAGCTCCACCCATGTGCCTACTTCTCAAGAAAATTCACTGATGCTGAACGCAACTATGATGTGGGCAATAAAGAACTCCTATCTATGAAAGCTGCCATAGAGGAATGGAGACACTGGCTGGAGGGTTCCACTAACCCGTTCCAGGTAATCACAGATCATAAGAATCTTGAGTATATCAAGAGTGCCAAAAGACTAAATCCTAGTCAAGGTTTTCCCCCTAACAAGCACTACGTACCTGGAAATCTTCATTTAAGGGTCATGCAATGGGTCCATATCTCACTTTGTTCAGGCCATCCAGGTATCTCAAGAACGCTCCATCTCATGCAAAATTCATTCTGGTGGCCATCAATGATTAAGGATGTGGCTAACTATGTAAAGTCTTGCTCAGTCTGTGCCCAGTCTAAAACACCCAAAGAATTACCCTCTGGTTTGCTACAACCTTTGGCCATTTCCCAATGCCCGTGGTCACACCTTCCAATAGACTTTATCACCGATCTACCTCCGTCGACTGAATTCACTACAATTCTAGTCATCATTGATCACTTTTTAAAAGCATGCCGTCTCGTACCTATGAAAGGCCTCCCCACAGCCATGGAAACTGCTCTAGCCCTGTTCCAACATGTTTTCAGAAAACCTCAAGCTGCGGCTCCCAAGCAGGAAACTCAGCCCAAGGTATGTTGGCCCATTTAAAATCATAAGACCGATTAATAAGGTTACACACCAGTTGGAACTGCCTGCTAATTATCGTGTCTCTCGATCCTTCCATGTTTCCCTCCTCAAACTGGTCCACCTGGGTGCTGACCCCAACGTCAAGAATCAAGAGCCACCTCCACAGCTGGACATTAATGGATCTCCCACATATGCGGTAAAGGAATTGTTTGACTCCAGGCGGAGAGGGGGTTAGCTCCAATATTTGGTGGACTGGGAGGGGTACGGACCTGAGGAGAGATCCTGGGAAACCGTCCATGACATCTTGGATCCTTCACTCACTGAGGACTTTCATTGAGCCAGACCCGATCGTCCAGCACCATGGCCCACGGGGACGTCCTCGTCGAGCGCCAGGAGTCGCTCCTGGGGGGGGGGATTCTGTAACGCCTCGCCAGCAGAGGGAGCCCTCGCCTGGGTATTGATTGTGTTCCGCTCTCTCTGCTCTCTGCCTTTCTGGTTAGGAACTTTATCTGTCTCACGTTTATGCTATCTGCCTACTGTTTTGGACTTGTTTGCTGAGGATTTTATTAAACTACTGCACATGGATCCTAACTCGGCTTCTGCCTAGTTACATGTGGGCAGTCTCCAGGCGATAAAACACGAAATGCAGGCTATTCAGTATTTAAAAATTACCAAGCTTTGAAGTTGCCAGTAGGGAGAAAAACGTTGTGGATGAATTTAGACATTAGAGTTTTTACATTGTAATGTAATGTAATGTCAAAAACCCTTGCTATGTCCACTGTGTTACACTACCTGCCTTATCACAGCACTTTGTTGCTCTTTTGTTGCTTCTATTGCTTCTATTGACCTCATTTGTAAGCATTTGCTAAATGACTAAATGTACATGAAAATGTAAATATTTTCAAACCTCCTGCAGCTTGTATGTGTAAAACATCCACTACAATAAAGTCATGAAAATGCTTGGAGAAACATTTCATTTGTGATGCATCTGCCATATTAAAAAATGCTGCGCTTTCAATCACTCACAGCTGGGCAGTTTCAGCTGGCTAAAAACACTTTGATGGACACACGGCCTTAAAGTGACAGCAGACTATTATCCTGCTGCTGTCTGTATCTATAATGTTCATCAAACAACAAAAGAAAAAGAGGAAATCGCTCGCTGATCTTGACTAACTTTAGTAGCATCAATAAGGAACAATGCATATTTAATTCATACAGTGCTTTCCTTTTATATTTTGATTACCTTATTCGATTTCTGTATTATCTCTTGCTTGAATGCTATTTTTCAATAGACCTACTGTACCTAAAAATACTGTTTATTTCATTTGTGTCTCAGTTTTATTGTATTGGTCCTTTTCTTTGTTACTTGCATCTATGTTCTTATTATTAATAACAAAGATAAAATAACGAAAAAGACTTTATGACAATATAAATTCTTATCATGAAAAAAATTATATCGTGAAATAAGATTTTGGTCTATTTCCCACTCCTAGATCATGACTTTTATCCTTTTAGCTTATTTAATTATTTTCCCTGTTGTCTTATGTTTTTGTCTTGATATCGGTTCAGCAGTAGTATCGAGATATTTTAGTCAGGAATCAAAGTGAAAATTTTGGTATTGTGACAACACTAGTGCACAAATTACTCATTCACAGTTAATCAGCAATGATGATTAATATGCAAATCAGTGGAGCGGGACCAATGAGATTCCACTGTGGGTGGAGCTAATGACGAGACACTAAAGAGCAGCCATGATTGACAGCTGGAAGTCAAAAACACGTGTGTGTGTGTGTGTGTGTGTGTGTGTGTGAGTGTACAGTACAGTATCTGTGTCCAGATGTGTGTGTGTGTGGTCTGACCAAGAAACTCTCTCTCACCAAATTTTTTATTTGATGGACAAGTGTCAATCATCTTACATATGAATCTGTAAGTTTGACCCATTACACAGCTAAAACCACATTAGCAAAAACCCCGCCTCTGATTACATCACAATTACATCTTCACCCCCCACACACAAACACTGTTTCCATGAGAACGAATCATGTGTTTCCGTGAGGATTTTACAGCTAACAAGGAGTGACATTAATCCGGACGAGAAGACGGTAGAATCACTTTCAGCACATGTCACACACAGCTGAAACAACACACACACACACACACACACACACACTACAGACTACTGACGGGAAAATCTCTCATGCTGTTTTTCCCACATGACTTTTAACACTAATGAGCTCTGATCTGTGGATACACAGATAACTGACAGCTGTAATTACAGTGTGAGCGGCTGGAAGTTACAGTGTGAAAGTACAGACACACACAAAGCAGAAACTTGTACAAATCTTCAAACTGAATTGATCTGAATAATGACTCTAATGTCTTGTGTAGAGCTGCTTTACAACTGAAATTACATTAACACTTATTTTCCTGTTTTTTACTGTGAAGCTGCTTTGAAACATCTGTATTGTATACATTGCGCTGAAGAAATAAATTTGACTGATGTACCTTCTGGAGGGCAGTAATAAATGTTTCATTTGCATATAAAACTGGTGGACTATAAATAAACATCTGTTATGTCAAACAGCTTATTCCGGGCAGCACTAAGTAAAACCAGTACCAGTAGGACAATTTTGAACCAACCAAACTTATCTTATTTTTCGTTATGCTGCATTTATTAGGTCCAGGAACCGGGAACACTTCCCATAATACCCAATGTGCTCGCTACATCGTAAGAAGAATGGCATCTACACTAATATTAGTCTCTTTCATTCTTATTCCAAGGTCACCATAGCCATACGGATCCAGTCTGTATCTAGTCAAGATGATGGATCAGCACCTAGAGACGAGCTCTACAGCCCTGAATGTCAGCGGAGACCATATCAACTAGATGTGCCCTAGAGACAGATCCTCTGCAAAGACCTCCACCTCGACAAACATCGCCAAAGGGCCACAGGAACCAGACAAGTTCTCTGGACAATTTGATCTGTGTTGCAGCCTGGAATTAAACCACACCATGCTGGTTCATCTGGCCAGAGGAGAATTGACCTCCCCCCACCACGGATGGAGTTTTGGTTTCTTGTCACTTGGTTTGCTTAGTTGGGGACACTCAATTTCTGGCAACATTGTCAACTTGATTGCACAGAGACTATGTGAACTGAACTGAGCTGATTTGACACTGAAATCTGTATTGTATAAAGGGCTATATAAATAAAGGTGTCTTGATTTGACTAGACTTTAACACTTGTCACTCAAACACAGAACCAAGAAACAGGAAACATTTGACTTCAGGGAAAGAGAAACTGAAGTATAGTTAAGCTGTTGTCTGTTTGTGTCTCTGTATTCATGCAGTAAAATGGCAGAAGCCAGAGTTCTTCAGGATGAATTCTTGTGTTCAGTGTCTGGATCTGATGAAGGATCCAGTTGCCATTACCTGTGGACACAGTTACTGTAAGATCTGTATTACAGACTGCTGGGATCAGGAGGATCAGAAGAGAGTCTACAGCTGTCCTCAGTGCAGACAGACCTTCAGTCCAAGACCTGCTTTAGCTAGAAACACCATGCTGGCTGAAGTGGTGGAGAAACTGAAGAAGACCAAACTCTCTGCTGACTGTGACGCTGGAGCTGGAGATGTGCAGTGTGACGTCTGTACTGGAAGAAAATACAAAGCTGTCAAGTCCTGTCTGGTGTGTCTGAACTCTTACTGTCAGAATCACCTCGAACAACATGAGAGTTGGTTTAGAAGAAAGAGACACAATTTGACTGAAGCCACTGGACGACTGCAGGAGATGATCTGCCAGAAACATGAGAAGATCCTTGAGGTTTTCTGTCGCATGATCAGAAGTGTATATGTGTGCTGTGTATGATTATTGAACATAAAAACCACGACACTGTATCAGCAGCAGACCAGAGGACAGAGAAACAGGTATTTTACACTAGACACTAATACTAATGTTTACAACTGTTATTATGTGTTCATATTTAAACCCATATTAACAGGATACAGCATTCACAATGTACACGTCAGGAGAAATGAACAGTAGCTTCACTGTTTACTGAAAATGCACCATAAACCTTTATCAACATAATATTTCATAAAATAGACATTGATTAAGCAACACAAAATAGTGAACTACTCAACCATTCTTTGAAAAATAAACACTTCCATCAGTCAAAATTCAATTTAAATGCAGTGACAGATGAGTTTCTATTCATTAAATCTGACTGAATCCAGAAGATTTCAGTCATTTATAGCTTCAGTAAAGCTTCAGTTTTTTTCAATTTCAGTTTTCAGGATGAGTGTGAGATTTCCTGGCCTGAAATTGTGTCCCAACCCCTGCTTTTATGATACTTATAGTGTGAAATAGGCCTTGATCTTCATGATAATTCATGTATGATGACTGTAACGATCATCACTTCTGGAGTTTGAAACTATGGCCATTAGTTATCAGCTCCACTTTTCCTGGATTCATCTGTTCACATGATGATTTAGTGCAAGTAGTTTTCTGTGACACTGAATATAATCTGTTTGTCCTCCAGCACCAGCTGAAGGAGACGCAGAAGATGTTCCAGCAGAGAATCCAGCAGAGAGAGAACGATCTTCAGCAGCTGAGAGAGACTGTGGAGTTTCATAAGGTGAGTCTGGAGAAGAAGAGAAGTTTGTCTCAGTCTCAGTTCAGACTCACTGAAGCTGAATCACTGTGTGTCCTAACAGCGCTCTGAACAGACAGCAGTGGAAGACAGTGAGAGTATCTTTAAGAGAGGCTGGTCTGAGCTGATACGGCTGATCAAAGATCAGAAAAAAACTGCAGTGTGTCAAGCTGAAGGACGACTGGAGCGACTGGAGCAGGAGATCAATGATCTGAGGAGGAGAGATGCCGAGCTGGAGCAGCTTTCACACACACAGGGTCACATCCAGTTCCTGCAGGTAACACAGATCTACAAGAAGAGGATCAAGATATACTGTATTTAGCTGTCAACACCACAAGCACCACCAACAGTTCAAAACTTATGTAACATTTCAACTTTTTACATTTACATTTAATCATTTAGCAGACGTTTTTATCCAAATCAACTTACAAATGAGGACAATGGAAGCAATCAAAATCAACAAAAGAGAAATAATATGTAAGTGCTGTGACAAATATCGGTGAGCCTTACGCAGTACATGCAGCAAGGTTTTTTTATAATAAATAAAAAGAAAACAAGTAGATAGGATAGAAAAAGAATAGGGAACGCCAGTGTTAGAGGGTCTACCTTTTTTTAAAATACAAATAAAACAAGAAGATATATATATTTAAAAAAAAACAAATATTAAGAATAAAAATACAGTAGAGAGTGTGAATGTTAGAATGTGAATGAATGTGAATGTGAATGTGAATGTGTTTTCAGCCATTTCTTGAAGATGGCTAAGGACTCAGCTGCTCGTATTGAGTTGGGCAGATCATTCCACCAGGAGGGAACAGTAAATGTAAAAGCCAGTGAAAGTGATTTTGTTCCTTTTTGGGATGGCACAATAAAGCAACATTCACTTGCAGAACACAAGCTGCTAGAGGCACATAATTCTGAAGTAGTGAATTTAGGTAAAGGGGTGCAGAGCCAGTGGTGGCTTTGTAGGCAAACATCAATACCATGAATTTTATGCAAGTAGCTATTGGTAGCCAGTGTAAATTGATGAACAGAAGTGTGACATGTGCTCTTTTCGGCTTGTTAAAGACTAATCTTGCAGCCACATTCTGGATTAGTTGTAGAGGTTTGATAGAATTCGCTGGAAGACCTGCTAAGAAAGCATAACAATAGTCCAGTCTGGACAAAACAAGATCTTGAACAAGAAGTTGTGTAGCATGTTCTGAAAGACAGGGTCTGATCTTCCTAATGTTGTGTAAAGCAGATAGGCCCGTAGATGACACTGGTAATGAGTTATGAGTGTACTCAACCCATGAAAGTTGCTGACTTTAAGAGGACGGGTTCTGAGAGACTAGACACCGCAAAACACGCTCTAAATCTATGGCTCCCAAGTCACCATAGCACCCACAATCTTCTGTGGCAAGATGAACTTGGAAGACTACGGGCACTCAGATTGGTCAAAAACATGGGATAAAGCATCAGGTTTGATATTCTTGGATCCCGGGTGGTAGGAAATGTAAAAATCAAATGGCCAAAAAATAAAACCCACCGAGCCTGCCTAACCTTTTGGTGGACCTGATATGCTCAAGTTTCTTATTATCAGTCTAAACTATAAAGGGTACCCCTGAACCCTCCAACCAATTATGCCATTCCTCCAAGGCAAGCTTGTCTGCCAGCAACTCTCTATTACCAATGTTGTAATTGCATTCAGTGGGTGATAAATGATGAAGAAAAAAGGCACAGGGATGCATCTTATCATCTGTGGAAGAATGCTGAGAAAAAAATGCACCAACTCTCACCTCCAACGCATCAACCTCCACCACAAACTGACAAGAAGGATCAGGGGTGACAAGAATTGGAGCTGAAACTAAGCAACTCGTCAGTTTGGAAAATGCTGCATCTGCTGAACTGGACCACCTGAACGTCATTTTGGTGGAGGTCAAGGAGGGCAAAGGGGTGGCTAGCTGGTTGAAATTGTGACGAAAACACAGGTGAAAATTGGCAAAGCCCAGAAACCGCTTCAGGGCCTTGCGGGAATCTGGAATTTGCCAATCTACCACAGTCTGAATCTTGGCGGGATCCCTGCACACCCCCTCAGATGACCAGATGTAACCCAAAAAGGGAACAGACTGTGCATGAAGCACACATTTCTCCGCCTTGACATAAAGCCCATTCTCCAACAGCCTCTGAAGCACTCGCCTGACGTGCTGAACATATTCCTGGAGAGAACAAGAAAAAAAATCTATATGTCGTCCAGGTAGACATATAAAAATTTATCAACCATATCTCTCAACACATCATTGACCAGTGCCTGGAAGACCGCGGGGGCTTTGGAGAGCCCGAATGGCATAAACAGATATTCAAAGTGCCCTCTGGGGTATTAAAAGCGGTCTTCAACTATTCCCCCTCCCTTATGCGGACCAAATGATAGGCATTATGAAGGTCCAACTTTGTGAAAAAGGAAGTGCCCTCATTCCAAGGTTGAAGACATCAATGGCAAAGGATAGGTATTTTTCACCATGATGCTGTTTAGCTCTCAATAGTCAATGCAAAGATGCAGGGAACCATCTTTCTTTTCCACGAAGAACAGCGCCGCACCCGCAGGAGAAGAAGAAGGGTGGATGATTTTGGCTGCCAGAGAATCAGAAATATATTTCTCCATGGCCTTTCTTTCTAGAGCAGAAAGCAGGTATAATATGCCCTTAGGCATAGTCATACTTGACAATAACTCTATGGCACAGTCATAGGGATGATGTGGAGGAAGAAAAGTAGCTTGAGACTTTTTGAACACTCCCTTCAGGTCAAGATAGTCACTGGGCACATTTGACACATCCATGGGTTCATCAAAATTGGTATCCAAGAAGTTACCCTCAGCTCCAGAGTCTAATAAGGCTTGACATGAGAACAGACCCACTGTAGTCTTACATGAAGAAGAGTGGCAATAAGAGGATTTTTTAAAAGAAAGCCCATTTTGGATTGTTCTGTAGGGAAAAGCGATGGCTGAATGGTGATATACAAGTCAAGTCAAGTCACCTTTATTTATATAAAAAAGATTGTGTCAAAGCAACTGAACAACATTAATTAGGAGAACAGTGTGTCAATAATGCAAAACGACAGTTAAAGGCAGTTCATCATTGAATTCAGTGATGTCATCATGCAGCTCAGTTCAGTTTAAATCGTATCTGTGCAATAATTTGCAATCAAGTCAATGATATCGCTGTAAATGAAGTGTGCCCAACTAAGCAAGACAGAGGCGACAGTGGCAAGGAACCAAAACTCCATCGGTGTCAGAATGGAGAAAAAACCTTGGGAGAAACCCGGCTCAGTCACGGGGCCAGTTCTCCTCTGACCAGACGAAACCAGCAGTTCAATTCCAGGCTGCAGCAAAGTCAGATTGTGCAGAAGAATCATCTGTTTCCTGTGGTCTTGTCCCGGTGGTCGTCTGAGACAAGGTCTTTACAGGGGATCTGTCTCTGGGGCTCTAGTTGTCCAGGTCTCCGCTGTCTTTCAGGGCTGTAGAGGTTCTTTCTAGGTCCTTTTCTATCTGGGCTGGATACATACTGGATCGGGGTGACTGCAGTGACCCTTTGACTTGGATACAGGCTGGATCTGGTGGCTACGGTGACCTCGGAATAAGAGAGAAACAGACTAATATTAGTGTAGATGCCATTCTTCTAATGATGTAGCAAGTACATCGGGTGTTATGGGAAGTGTTCCCGGTTCTGGTTTACCTAATTAATGCAGCCTAAAAATCCTTTAACGGATTTGGATATTAGAAGCGTATTAGTGTGCTATGTGTAAGCCAGGTTAAAGAGATGGGTCTTTAATCTAGATTTAAACTGCAAGAGTGTGTCTGCCTCCCAAACAATGTTAGGTAGGTTATTCCAGTCCGTTTGGGTGCTAAATAGGAAAAGGATCTGCCGCCCGCAGTTGACTTTGATATTCTAGGTATTATCAAATTACCAGAGTTTTGAGAACGGAGCGGACGTGGAGGACTACAATGTAACAAGAGCTCGTTCAAATACTGAGGTGCTAAACCATTCATGTCATGGCTCGAAAGAACAGTCAAGGATCCAATAGCAAGTGCCAGTAGTGTTTATTAACACCAAAGAACAGAGGTAGTGTAGGTCCAAAGACAGAAGACAAAGTCAATACTCGGCTCGGCAACGCAGGACTCAGGGGCAGACAGCTAGCAGGAAACCAGAACACGATCCTCCGAACAAGGCAGACATCCAACCGGACACCCGGAACTGGAGCAAGGGAAAAAAGACGGCCAGTGCCGACCCGGGAACCTCCACAACCATCTGACAAAGACAAGACGGAGTGACAAACAATATATAGGACATTCTCATTCAAAACAGCTGGCGCTGATCAGCTCATCAGCGGAACATGAGCCGCGCTGATGAGCCGCACCCATTCAACCCACGTGCACCCACATAGCGAGGGCGAGTCAATGAATCCATGAACCGTGACAGTACCCCTCCCTCCTAGGAACGCCGCCTGGCGTTCCCTGCCACCCTTACCTGTCGATTGTAATCATCGATAAGGGAGTGATCCAGGATGTCCCTAGAAGGAACCCAACTCCTCTCCTCCGGACCGTAACCTTCCCAGTCCACCAGGTACTGGAATCCGCGTCCCCTCCGTCTCGAGTCCAGTAATCGATTAACCGAATATGTAGGTTCCCCATCTACGAGTCGCGGCGGGGGGGGGACCGGGGCAGGCGGATTAAGGTGAGAATGAAATACAGGCTTTATTTTTGACACATGAAAAACGGGATGAACTCTCCTGTACGCTGGAGGAAGGTTGAGGCGGACTGCCACCGGACTAATAATTTTGGTGACAGTAAATGGGCCAATGAATTTGGGAGCAAGTTTATTAGAAAACGGAGCGGAGAGGAATGTTCTTGGTTGAAAGCCACACTTTTTGACCACCGACGTATGCGGGAGGCTTAGACCCGTGGCGATCGGCTTTAGCCTTGGTGCGCGCGCCCCCACTTGGAGTAGAGTCTCACGGGCTCTAGTCCATGTGCGGGGACACCTCTGGACGAAGGCGTGGGCGGAGGGGACCGCGACTTCGGATTCCA
Organism: Cyprinus carpio; assembly: GCF_018340385.1. NCBI lineage: Eukaryota > Metazoa > Chordata > Actinopteri > Cypriniformes > Cyprinidae > Cyprinus > Cyprinus carpio. Next base: position 29,702,866 of record NC_056585.1, on the reverse strand, counting down.
GACTAGGAAAAATTGGTGGCTGGTAACCTAAACTACATTCAAACGGAGAAAGGCCCGTGGACGACACTGGTAATGTATTGTGAGCATACTCCACCATTGAAAGTTGTTGACTCCATGAGGAAGGATTCCTGGAGACCAGACATCGGAACACCCTCTCCAAATCTTGGTTGGCTCTCTCGGTTTGGCCATTACTCTGGGGGTGAAACCCTGAGGACAGACTGACAGTCGCTCCCAGTAATTTACAAAACTCTCGCCAAAATTCCAGAATCGTTGCTTGACCAAAAAAATAGTTCGATTAACTCCTGGATGACAAGCCACGTTGGAACAATGCCCCCACTGAATGACGTCTGACCATAATCTCTCCGGCACAAATAAGCGATTCGGTGGGCACCCGGGCGGAGGCGTTACCCCTTCTAAGGCCGTCTTGACCTTCGATTCGACCTCCCATGTGAGTGTGGAGACAATTAGGGTCTCGGGTAAAATGCACTCGGGAGTAGATTGGCGTTCGGTTCGGTCAAAAATTCGCGATAAAGAGTCAGGTTTGATGTTTTTGGAACCTGGGCAGTACGAGAGCGAAAAATCAAAACAAAAATTCGCCATATAGACCCACCGAGCCTGCCTGGAGTTCAATCTTTTGGCGGTTCTGATATATTGCAGGTTCTTGTGATCGGTCCAGACAATAAAAGGTACCCCCGACCCTTCTAACCAGTGACGCCACTCCTCCAACGCTAACTTGACTGCCAACAACTCTCTGTTATCAATGTCGTAGTTTACGTTCGGCAGGCGATAAACGATGGGTGACAAAAACGCGCAGGGATGCATCTTGTCGTCTGTGGGAGAAAGATGGGACAGCACTGCTCCTACACCCACCTCTGATGCATCGACCTCCACCACGAAAACTGACGTAATGGATCAGGGGCTATAAGGAGGGGGGCTGAAACGAAACGGCCTTTCAGTTTAGCAAACACAGCCTCAGCTGTGTCTGACCACCTTAACGCCGTTCTGGGGGAGGTCAAGGAAGTCAGAGGCGCGACTAGTTGGCTGAAGTTGCGAATAAAAAACGCCGGTAGAAGTTGGCAATCCCAGAAACCTCTGTAGGGCCTTACGGGAATCTGGGCTTGGCCACTCCACCACAGCCTTAACCTTCTCAGGGTCCATCCGTATTCCCTCAGACGAAACGATGTACCCTAGGAAAGGAACAGACTGTGCATGAAAAGCGCATTTCTCCGCCTTGACAAAAAGCCCATTCTCTTGCAACCTCTGAAGCACTCGCCTGACGTGTTGAACGTGCTCCTGGAGAGGCGAAGAAAAAAATCAATATGTCATCCAGGTAAACATGTATGAACTGATCTACCATGTCTAACAACACATCATTGACGAGTGCCTGGAAGACCGCTGGGGAGTTGGAAAGCCCGAACGGCATAACCAAATATTCAAAGTGCCCCCTGGGGGTGTTGAATGCGGTCTTCCATTCATCCCCCTTCCGGATGCGAACCAAATGATATGCATTACGTGAATCCAATTTTGTGAAGATTGATGCTCCCTGCAACCTCTCGAAGGCTGAAGACATCAACGGCAAAGGATAAGTATTCTTGACCGTGATGCTGTTCAACCCCTCGGTAATCAATACAAGGTCGCAGGGAACCATCCTTCTTACCCACAAAAAAGAATCCCGCCCCCGCTGGAGAAGAGGAAGGCCGGATGAACTCGGTTGCTAGAGAATCAGAAATATATTTCTCCATAGCCTCCCTTTCTGAAACAGAAAGTGAATATAACTTGCCCTTAGGTGGAGACGTACCTGGCAGTAAGTCTATAGCACAGTCATAGGGACGATGCGGAGGAAGAGAAGCAGCCCGGGACTTACTGAACACTTCCTTCTGGTCGAGATACTCCGGTGGCACGTTGGACAGATTCACTGCAACACAGAACAAGAAACAGAAGGAACAGCAGACAAAAGACATGAGGCATAACATTGATTACTCCAACTGGACACAGAGTTCTGACCCCACTCTATCCTGGGTCCGTGTGTAGCCAACCATGGATGACCCAGGACAATGGGGGCGTGAGGTGACTGGGTGAGGTAGAGTGAGGTCCTCTCAGTGTGGTTACCCGAGGTAATGAGTGTGATGAGTCCAGTGGTGTGAGTAATGCCCGGGAGTTCCTGTCCATTAAGAGCTTGGATAGTGATAGGGTGTTCCAGCGCTGTGATCGGGAGGTGAAGTTTGTGAGCCAAAGAAAAGTCCATCAAGTTACCCTCCGCTCCTGAATCCACCAGCGCCTGGCCGTTGAAGGAACTGCCTGCCCACTGGAGTCTCACCGGGAGGAGGGTGGCGTTCGAGGGTCTGGTCACGGAAAGCCCGCCCGACAGTATTCCCCCTCCTACCGCCGGGCTTGGTCTTTTAAAGGACAGGTAGAAACGAAATGGCCGGCCTCTCCACAGTAGAGACACAGACCCCTCGAGCGACGATGTTCTCTTTCCTCCCGGGAGAGCCGAGCTCGACCCACCTGCATGGGTTCAGGATCGTTAGGTGGGCTGACCGTGTTCACTCTCCTGTAACCCGAGAACTCAGCGAAATCACCCACAGGAGCTTGGTATGGTCGAGTCTCTCTCTGTTGCAGACGTGCATCGACTCGTAGTGCAAGTTCGACCAGTCCATCAAGTGTCTTGGGTAGTTCCAACGTATAAATCTCCCTTTGAACACGGTCAGCCAACCCATGCAGGAACATGTCCCACTGCGCCTCCTCGTTCCATTTGCACTCGGCAGCCAACGTCCGAAACTCGATGGAATAGTCCGAAACCGAGTTGTTGTTCTGTCGGAGATCGGCCAGTTGGCGGGCTGCCTCGTGTCCGGCGACTCCGCGGTCGAACACGCGGCCCATCTCCTGCTTGAGTGCTTGGAACGAGGAGCAGCAGTTGTGTTGATTCTGCCACACCGCTGTTCCCCACAGAGCCGCACGTCCAGACAGCAGCGTCATAACTAGTGCCACCTTACTCTCTTCGGAAGAAAATGTCATGGGCTGCAGAGAGAAGTAAATCGAACACTTGGTTAAAAAGGCTCTGCATAAATTTGGTTCACTTGAATACCTCTCAGGCGTGGGGATGCGCGGCTCCGGCCGGTTAAGGTTGGGATTCTCCGGGGAAACAAGCGGGGGCGGTGCTGGCGCAGTGGGACCTCTCAGACGTTGTAATTGAGAGGTGAGCTTGGACACCTGCGTTACCAGAGCCTGTATCGCCCGACCCGAGGCTCCGATCTGTTTATCCTGATGATTCATGCGGGCGTGGTTACCGGCGAACATCTGTTCAAACCTGGCTGCACTCGCTGAATCCATGGTGTGGTCAGATGGTTCTGTCATGGCTCGAAAGAACAGTCAAGGATCCAATAGCAAGTGCCAGTAGTGTTTATTAACACCAAAGAACAGAGGTAGTGTAGGTCCAAAGACAGCAGACAAAGTCAATACTCGGCTCGGCAACGCAGGACTCAGGGGCAGACAGCTAGCAGGAAACCAGAACACGATCCTCCGAACAAGGCAGACATCCAACCGGACACCCGGAACTGGAGCAAGGGGAAAAGACGGCCAGTGCCGACCCGGGAACCTCCACAACCATCTGACAAAGACAAGACGGAGTGACAAACAATATATAGGACATTCTCATTCAAAACAGCTGGCGCTGATCAGCTCATCAGCGGAACACGAGCCGCGCTGATGAGCCGCACCCATTCAACCCACGTGCACCCACATAGCGAGGGCGAGTCAATGAATCCATGAACCATGACAATTCAGGGCTTTATAAGTAATAAGCAAGATTTTAAAATCTATACGATGTTTGATAGGGAGCCAGTGCAGTGTTGACAGAACCGGGCTAATATGATCATACTTCCTGGTTCTAGTAAGAACTCTAGCTGCTGCTGCATTTTGGACTAACTGGAGTTTGTTTACTAAGCATGCAGAACAACGACCCAATAAAGCATTACAATAATCTAACCTTGAGGTCATAAACGCATGGATTAACATTTCTGCATTTGACATTGAGAGCATACGCCGTAATTTAGATATATTTTTGAGATGGAAAAATGCAGCTTTACAATTGCTGGAAACGTGGCTTTCTAAGGAAAGGTTGCTATCAAATAGCACACCTAGGTTCCTAACTGATGATGAAGAATTGACAGAGCAGCCATCAAGTCTTAGACAGTGTTCTAGGTTATTACATGCAGAGCTTTTAGGTCCTATAATTAACACGTCTGTTATTTTCAGAATTTAGCAGTAAGAAATTACTCGTCATCCAGTTTTTTATATCGACTATGCATTCCGTTAGTTTTTCAAATTGGTATGTTTCACCAGGCCACGAAGAAATATAGAGCTGAGTATCATCAGCATAACAGTGAAAGCTAACACCATGTTTCCTGATGATATTTTCCAAGGGTAACATGTAAAGCGTCAAGAGTAAGTACTGAGCCTTGAGGTACTCCATCCTGCACTTGTGATCGATATGATACCTCTACATTCACTACTACGAATTGATGACGGTCATATAAGTACGATTTAAACCATGCTAATGCACTTCCATTAATGCCAACAAAGTGTTCTAGTCTATGCAAAAGAATGGTGTGGTCAATAGTGTCGAACGCAGCACTAAGATCCAATAGCACTAATAGAGAGATACAACCACGATCAGATGATAAGAGCAGGTCATTTGTAACTCTAAGGAGAGCAGTCTCAGTACTATGATACGGTCTAAATCCTGACTGGAAATCGTCACAGATGCCATTTTTCTCTAAGAAGGAATATAATTGTGAGGATACTACCTTTTCTAGTATCTTGGACAGAAAAGGGAGATTCGAGATCGGTCTATAATTAACTAGTTCTTTGGGGTCAAGTTGTGTTTTTTTGATGAGAGGCTTAATAACAGCCAGTTTGAAGGTTTTGGGGACATATCCTAATAACAATGAGGAATTAATAATAGTCAGAAGAGGCTAAATGGGGTTCACCAGAGTACACAGAACACTTAGTCAGGAATGAGCGAAATAAATGGGGTTCACCAGAGTACGCAGCTGGAGATGGCAGACAAGGCTCCACATGATGGATGGTGTGATCTTCAAGTGAAACAACAGGTTGGTTAAGCACAATGGGCTATTGGGCAGACTCAGTCTTTAAATGTTGGAGCTGGGTGGTTAGGTTAGAAACCTGTGCTACAAGGGCCTGAAGTCAAGTCAAGTCACCTTTATTTGTGTAGCACTTTATATAGTACTGGTTGTGTCAAAGCAGCTTTACAGTGTCAAAAAGGAAAATAGTTTGTCGATAATGCAAGAAGACAATAATAGTTTTTTTTTTTTTTTTTTTCAGTTCATTGATGATTCAGTGATGTCATCATCCAGTTCAGCTCTCTTCCAATAGTGTCTGTGCAATCAGTCAAGCGTCCCGAACTAAGGGAACCAAAACTCCATCAGTGACAGATATGGAGATAAAACCTTGAGAGAAACCAGGCTCAGTCAGTAGGCCAGTTCTCCTCTGGCCTGACGATACCAGCATGGTGTGTTTTAATTCCAGGCTGCAACACACATGCAGAGGTCTTGTCTGGTTCCTGTGGTCTTGTGCCGATAGTTGTTGAGGTGATGAGGTTTTCGCAGGTGATCTGTCTTTCGGGCGCATCTAGTTGATATGGTCTCCACTGACATTCAGGGCTGTAGAGCTCTTCTCTAGGTGCTGATTCACCATCTGGTCTGGATATGGACTGGATCTGGGTGGCTACGGTGACCATCTGATATGGATACAGACTGGATCCGTATGGCTACGGTGACCTCAGAATAAGAATGAAAGATACTAATATTATTGAAGATGCCATTCTTCTATATATATAATCAATATATAATCAACTATGCATTCCGTTAGTTTTGCAAATTTGCAGGTTTCAACGGGCGGCAAAGAAATATAGAGCTGAGTATCAACAGCATAACAGTGAAAGCTAACACCATGTTTCTTGATGATATCTCCCAAGGGTAATGTAAAGTGTGAAAAGCAATGTTCCTAGTACTGAGCCTTGTGGCACTCCTTACTGTACTTGTGATCGATATGATATCTTGTCATTAACTGCTACGAATTGATGAGGGTCAGATAAGTATTATTTGAACCATGACAATGCAATTCCAATGCCAAAATAATTTTGTAGTCTACTCTAAAGAATGTTATGGTCGATAGTGTCAAACACAGCACTAAGATCCAGTAGCATTGATAGAGAAATATACCCACGATCAGATGATAAGAGAAGGTCATTTGTAACTCTAATGAGAGCAGTCTCATTACTATCATATGGTCTGAATGCCGACTGGAAATACTCAGAGATACCATTTCTCTCTAAGAAGGAGCCGAGAGGATACTGCCTTTTCTATTATTATTGACAGAAAAGGGAGATTTGAGATTGGTCTGTAATTAACTAATTCTCTAGGATCAAGTTTAATATTGACTGAAAAGCTTGACCAGTAGCCATGATCTGTTCCTCTTGCTGTTCCAAGCATGCATTGCTATTAGATAAATATTTCTAAGTTCCAAAGCACTCATTGGATATTGGTCAGATCATTCTGTCAGAGTCAAGGAACTCAAAGTCAAGTTACAAGTGCAAAACACAGGAAAGTTTATTAAGCTCACAATAAATAGAGCAATGATCAGTTGTGTAAGCAAACAGAGATAGCAGGTCCATGCTAGTGTAGACTGCAACAGATGACTCGATCCAAAAGAACAGCAATGCAGAAGAAACTCCACACAAGATGATATAATCTACATAAGGCAGGGAGTCACATAGGAACAGCAAACTAGACTTGATGCGTTTAGCTGTATACGCATTTGTATCGTATAGCCATTTCGTACACACGGATCTGGCGTTTTGGGAGAGTGAAACCAATATTTTTTTAAACCTGGTCCCAGAGTGGATAAATTTGAAAATGCCGCCCTTGCGTTTTCGTGTGGACAGCGAATCCTTATATTTTCTGAAACTATGACGTCATCAGCCCATGTCTCGTCCCTAGTCAGACACCACTACATCACGTAACAGCAACAAAAACATGAACAAACACTGAACGATTGTCTTTTTAACTAACATTAACAAAGATTAATAAATGTATTGTTCCACATTCATTTGTATACAGAGCACAAGGTTTATGCGCATAGTCCAAGTCTTCTTTCCCATTTTTAGGGTATTTCTGTGGCAGAATTACAGCACCACATACTAGTCTGGCATGTATACTACATCATTTTGGGTCAGTTTCGTGGTTTCATGTGGATGCAGATATTTCATGAGATGAGGGGGGGGGGGGGCAGATAGGGAAAGCTCTGGCTTCATGTGGACGCAGCCTTAGACACAGGCGAAAATAATGAGACAGCATGAGCAAACAATGATCAGACAACAACCACACAAACTGTGAGGCAGATATAGGGAGCTGTGATGAACTTCAGGTGCAGACGCTCTGATTAGCTCGTCAGCACCAAGGTTGCTGGGCAACGCTGATAAGCAATTCTAGCCGTCTTTGAAGGTGTTATGGTTCATGCAAGCTCAATGGTGAAATTGTGATGAAGTTATGGGTTTGCTGAAACCACAAACAATTCTTTCTTGGCAGTTCTGTTTTTACCTCATTTCCTTCTGATTTATTACGTCATGGTGAAATCAGTTACCTTAAAAGTATCAATACTGAGTAATACTTTTTAAAATTTTTTTCATCATCATCATAATTTGATTTTTTTGATTTTTATTTGCCTGTAACACATTGATAATTTGATCATAAAGATCCCAAACATGAAGTGAGGCTGTATATTAGCAATGCTTCAGCATGTAGAAACCAAACCAAACCTGAGCGTGTCTTATAATGAATATGCAAAGAATGAAGCTGATACTGTAAAAGTGCTGGATTGAGGTGAGTTACTAAAGATCAGTCAATTCAACAAGAGCCACACAAATCTGATGTTCCTGCAGGTTATTGGGTGAAGTTGAGCTGATGGAGCTGATGAGTTTTGATTTCTGTTTTCTGTAGAGTTTCCAGTCTCTCTCAGCACCTCCTGAATCTACAGACGTAAATGATGATCTCTTCAGTTCTCTGTTCTCTGTTGATGGTCTGAGAGAATCTGTCCATCAGCTGAGAGACAAACTGGAGGATTACTGCAAAGAGGAGCTCAAGAAGATCTCAGACGTGGTAAAGTCCTGGAGATTCATCTGCTCTCAGAAACCAGTCCATCATCATCTCATATCATGGAGAACATCATATTAGAAATGTGTTAGGAACAGATGCAGGATCATGAGAATCACACTGTTCATGTCTGTTGATTTCCACAGTCACACTCACATTCACCAACATTGATCTCTGGACCAGGAACGACTTCCTACAATGTAAGTCAGTAAGAAAACAAGCAGAAAAACTCTCTGAGTGTGTTCATGTTCTTCCTGTAGAAGGTGAAAGAAGAGTTTTATAACTGATGATGTAAATGATGATGTGCACAGATATCTGTTCATCTGTACTGAGACACTGATAATACACTGAACATGAAGAGTTCAGCTACATGAAAACATCAAACAAATTCATAATTCCTGATTCTGATGTGTTTTATCTCCTTCAGATTCCCATCAGCTGACTCTGGATTTGAACACAGTAAATAAATGCCTCCATCTGTCTGAGAGAAACCAAGTGATTACTAGTACTGACACAGATCAGCCGTATCCTGATCATCCAGACAGATTTGATTATTATCCTCAGGTGTTGTGTAGTGAGAGTGTGTGTGGATGCTGTTACTGGGAGCTAGAGTGGAGTGGAGATTATGTGGAAATATAAGTGTCATATAAGAGCATCAGGAAGAAGGGATGGGATGATAAGTGTTTATCTGGATCTAATGATCAGTCCTGGAGTTTGATCTGCTCTCCCTCCAGATACTCATTCAAACACAATAAGAAAGAGACTGTGAAGTCCATCAGCAGTAGAATAGGAGTGTTTGTGGATCACAGTGCAGGAACTCTGTCCTTCTACAGCGTCTCTGACACAATGAGCCTTATCCACACAGTCCAGACCACATTCACTCAGACGCTCTATCCTGGGTTTTATGTTGGTTATGAATCAACAGTGAAACTGTGTGGATGAATCAGAATAGACTGACTAGAGATTCTACCCATAATGCTTTGAGCTACATGATGAATCAGTAACGGTGAGTCTCTTCTAAACTTCTATCAGTGAAATAACATGTCAGAATAAATATGTGTAATAATTCCTCATATAGACAGTGAGATCAGTGTGCGTGTGAGTCCTGCTGAGTGACCATGTGTTTCTGTGCTTTTCTCTGTTTGTGTGCTGTTTTTATTGTCATGCATTTAATTGTTAAAGACTCATTTAATTTTTTACCTTGGAATTCTTTTTTACTTTTAAGTTACAGCTTGTTAATAATTTGTGTTAAAAATTTAAATTACATGAATTTCAAGCAGCTTTAGCTGATATTATCCGATATGCAATTTCATGATATTCAAGGAAAATAGTCTTGTACTTTTTTAAATTCATTTGTCAACCCACATTTTTAAAAATACTTATTGTAAAAATGTTCAAATAATGGTTTTATATGTTTGAGTGTGTGTGTTCAGGTATACCCTATGTTATAGAGACAAAATGTCCCCACAAAGATGGCAATATCCAAAATCCTTGTCCTTGTGGGGATATTTTTTTGGTCCCTATGAGGGAACAAGCTTATAAATCACACAGAATTAAGTTTTTTGAGAATGTGAAAATGCAGAAAGTTTCCTCTCAGGGGAAGGTTTAGGTGTCAGGTTGATGTGGAGCGATAGAATATACAGTGTGGACAGTAGCCTATGGAATTAACCCATAAAACATGGAAACCCAATGTGTGTGTGTGTGTGTGTGTGTGTGTGTGTAACAGCATGTGTCTGAAGCCACTGACAGATTCACAGCATCGTAACGATGCTTCCCAAAGCAAAACACTTAGCAACCCGAGCAGCCATTAATCCTGAGGGTCATTTGCACAAACGGACCTGAAACTCCACATCAACATACACGTGAGGGATAACATACAGTCACCAATGATGCTACTTAAACTAATAAATAAATGCAGCTGAAATACTGATAAGCCTGTGAATGACTAAATTCTGTGAGCATAAACAGTGTCATGAAACAAATCCCTGACTAATGATGATTGTGTCCAGCAGGGGTCAGTGTGTCTCTGCTGCGCTTCAGTTTTTGGATCTGAACTTCATTCTGCTCCTTAGTGTTGTGAAGTATTTTTCTGACAGCAGCAATTTTCTTTAAAAGAGAATGATAACTCGTGATTCCGGTAAAGACGGCACAGTGGTTTCGGCGGAGGGAAGTGGAGGGTTTGGTTTTATTTGAGTTTGAATGACTGAACGGAGCTCAACTCACTGCTGCACCGATCCTTATGAAAATATTTGTTGCAGGCTAAAAGTACTGGCCGTGCTTTTCATGATGTCAACGTCACTCTCACACACACATAACAGTGGATAAGAGTGGCAGTGTTTCATGATCATTCATCAGAGAGAGTGTGTCTGCTGGAATAAAAGGCAAGTGGGTTCGTTTAGACTCCCATCAGAATCTCTTCAGTCTGTGAACACATGCAGTGGAGCTCAAACCACCAACACAAGCAGCAAAAGTCACATATGGGATCACATACTGTCCAGCACTGGCACACACTCTTCATATGTGCAGTTTAAACTGACTTTATACCATTTAAAAATTTGGTTTCACTAAGTTTGTTTGTTTAGTTTTTTTTGAAAGAAATTAATGCTTTTATTCATCAGGGACGCATTAAATTGATCAGAGGTGACAGTAAAGACATTTATAATGTTACAAAATATTTCTGTTTCAAACAAACAGTCAGGGAGGAACAAGAACAAATCCTGATGGTTGCCCCCTACTGTCCCAACCAGACTTGGTTTACAGATCTCACGCTGCTAGTGTCAGCCCCTCTCTGGTGGATTCCCCTGAGGAAGGACCTTCTTTCTCAGGGGCAGGGCACAATTTGGCACCTGCGCCCAGATCTCTGGAACATCCATGTATGGTCCCTGGATGGGACGAGGTGGAGTTCAGAGACCTTTCACCAGCTGTGATAGACACAATCACTCAGGCGAGAGCTCCTTCTATGAGGCAGCCTCTACACCCTGAAGTGGTGCGTATTCACTGGGTGGTGTGTCTCTCGTGGTGAAGACCCACAGAGATGTGGCCTTGGGGCAGTGCTTTCTTTTTTACAACAAGGCTTAGAAAAGCGCTTATCTGCCTCTGCACTTAATGTTTAAGTGGCTGCCATTGTGGCGAACCATGATTTGGTGGATGGCAGATCTCTTGGAAAGCACAACCTCATAGTTAGGTTCCTGAGAGGTGCTTGGAGAATAAATCCACCAAGACTGTGCCTCATCCCCTCTTGGGATATTTCTGTAGTCCTCTTGGGCTTACAAAAAGAACCATCTCTATTAAGACGGCCCTCCTGATTGTGCTCACATCTCTCAAGAGGGTGGGGGAACTACAGGCCCTCTCAGTCAGTGATGAGTGTCTAGATTTCGGGCCAGCCTACTCTCACGTTGTCCTGAGACCCCAGCTTGGATATGTGCCCAAAGTTCCTACTACTCCCCTCAGGGACCAAGTCGTGAACCTGCAAGCATTTCCCTACAGTAACTACAGGTAAAATTCTTGAGAAAAAAAAAACGCTGGGTGTAGTGTTTGCGCAAGGCGTCTCTCCCCTCGCTAGGTGACAAAGTGCGCTTGTGATGAGAGGGGCGGGGCCGAGAGCCATGGGAACGGGGCGAGTCTCGAGTCCCACGGAGGAGCTCCGGAAGGATAAAGGGAGGAGCGACAAATGTGTAAGACAAGAGAGGACCAGGCCTGGAACAAGAGAGGACCAGGCCTGGATTTTATTTTGTGTTTTGGTTCTGTATGTGTGTGGTAATTGTCCGTGAGGGGCTGTCATGCTATTTTGTGTTTATTTTATTATTAAAGTTTTTATTTAAATATTTGCCGGTTCCTGCCTCCTTCTCCCTGACTTACAAATGTTGTTACATTGGTGCAGAAACCTGGGAGGAAGGAGGGACACGCTGTCAGAGAGCCCTCACTGCTGAGGGGGGTCATGGTGCTGAGGAGATCGGGCAGCAGGAAGGCATGGAGACCGTGAGTGGCTGCCCGAGGAGGTGGGGCTGGTACGATGGAAGACGAGGTAGGACAGAGTGCTCGTTGCCATGCTCCTGGGTCAAGGAGGGGTAGTTGCCGTCCAAGAGGGGGCGGAGGAGTCGGCCCTGTTCTCCAGGAAGCCGGAGCCTGCTGCCATCCGCCATGATTGGGGAGGAGCAGGGAATGGAGGACTCGCTACCGGCTGCCCTTGACAGGAGGAGCCATCGCCATCTGCCAGGAGGTGAAGGATCATCAGGACCATCCACCAAAGATGTCTATGTCCAGTATGGCACCGCGAGTGAAAGCCTCTCAGCTGGTTGAGGACCAAGTGGCAGGGTGTCCGGGAATCTGACCGAGAGTTTTTTTTTTTTTGTTTGTTGTGTATCGTGTGTCTGTGTTTATGGTTATGTCTCCTTTTCTCTCGCCTTGTCTGTCTGTCCGAACCTCCAGGTACCCGCGGCTGCCATGATCGGCTCCCCCGGAGGGGGGAGAGGGGGAGTAGAGCACAGTCTGGGGAGTACCCCCCGGCCTGCGAGGGGTGATGGGGGTATGTGACGAGAGGGGAGGGGCCGAGAGCCGTGGGAATGGAGCGAGGCCGGTGGAGTTAATTAAAAAATGCGCGACACCTGCGCCACTGACCGGTCTCGAGTCCCACAGAGGAACTCCGGAAGGATAAAGGGAGGAGCGACGAATGTGTAAGACGAGAGAGGACCAGGCCTGGATTTTATTTTGTGTTTTGGTTCTGTTTGTGCGCGGCAGTCATCTGCGAGGGGCTGTCACACTATTTTGTTTTTATTTTATTATTAAAGTTTTTATTTAAATGTTCGGTTTTTATTTAATTCTTCTTCCCAACTTACAAACGTTGTTACAGCACTCTATTGTCTAGTTTCAGTTCCCCAGTATGGTGAACCCTAGACCACTTACTCAATCATTTAGCACTTCCGGTAGTTTAGTTTGGCAGGGAAACTCACTAACCAGGCCCATTACTCGAGATTGCTGCCCCTTTTTCAGGTGATCCCTTGTAATGTGGCTAGTGCTCCGTATGTTGTGGATGCCTTGAAAGTCACCCCATACAATGTATTTCCCACTGTTCAGTTCTCCTTTCGTTGAACTCTAGCTCTGTCACCGGTCACTGCAGGATAGGTAGCCTCCCCCCACAACAGAGATCTCCCTAGGGCAGCACTCCCCGCTGGTGAGTCCCCAGGCATATTTCCACACATTACCTCGCTTCGGGCAGGGTGTGGTCTCCTTAGTATTCCTCTCCCTGTGGGAAAGAGAATGCTTCCCAACGTTAACAACCAGGTGTATAGCGTATAGCGCTCACGCTTGGTCCCACATGCTTCGTTCGCCTCGTACCTCAGTACAGTAGTTGTGGCGTTTAGTATAGGGACCCCCATATGTAGTCATACAACACACGTCATAGTGAACGACAGAAAGGGAACGTCTCAGTTATGTATGGTAACCCTCGTTCCCTGATGCAGGGAACGGAGATGTGTGTTCCTCTGGCCATAAATCTGTACTGACTGATGTGCCGAGACACTACCTTGGCTCCTCAGAACCATACTGAAGTGAAATCTGCGCGCAACAGCCCTTAAATACCTGTATGCATGGGCGTGGCTTCACATGCAAAATTCCCACCCCAGTTTCATTTCATTTTATTTTCAATTTCATTTCATTGGCCCTTTTTGATAATCTCAGAGGTGATTGGGCTCCCAAGAATGATCCCCCATATGTCATCATACAACACACATCTCTGTTCCCTCCATCAGGGAACAAGGGTTACCATACAGAACCAAGATGGTTTAAATTGTAATAATATTTCACATTTTTACAGTATTTTTGCTCAAATAAATGCAGCCTTGGTGAGCAGAAGAGACTTCTTTTTAGATACATTAACAAATCTCACAGACCCCAAATTTGACAATGGTTACCAAACAACTTTTCTGGTTGCTGTTTTCACTCATACTACAAACTCACTGATTCTCCAGTAATGTGGTAAATGTACAGACCTGAAGTCAGGACTTGTGTGTGTGTGTGTGCAGTGTGGCATGCTGGGAATACAGTAAAGTTTCCATGACAACTACAACAAACTCAGCTGATGTTACACAGAGAGAGAATACAGATGCCCACAGAAACACAGTCATGTAAACCTGAATCTGTGACAAAAGTAAGGAACTTCTGCATGTGTGCATTCTCTGATCTCACGTTTAGAGACTCACCAGAAGAACATAAGTTTGTCACATTTACATAAAAAATAGTGCAAATTACAAATGTTATACATGTATGGTTAATTTTTGGAATGATCACTATTAAATATTAAAATATTAACCCTGACCAGACCAAACTATAACTATTAACCCCAACCAAATACCTGCCTACTGAATGCGCACACACACACACACACACACACACACACACACACACACACACACACACACACACACACACACACACACACAGAGGTCTAAAGCTCATTAACATGCTGCTTTAATGACTGTTTCCATTTCAGAAAATCAAAGCAAACATGTGAGCCTGTGAAATGGGAATTTACACGCGTGTTTTTGAGCGCAGGCTGGAAATCAGGCGGGTTTTCTTTACTAAGTGGTCACGTCTATTTTTACATGTCAGAGTTCATGATTGAGTGCAGAGAGAGAGAAACACTTTAATTCAGAGCCAAACACACACACACACACACACACACACACAACATATAACATGCTGTTTAGTGTAGCTTATATGATTAAATTAGTCTTAAATTAAGCTCTGCTTCTGGTTTAAATAATTTAAACATGCTTTTGTGGTTGTTGCAACTTATGTACTGCGAAAGTGCTGTTCTTCCTCAGGATTTCTATCTTGTTTTCTGGTACAAATATCTAAACATCCTTAAATCAAGATGCATTTAGTGGAGAAGCAAAATGACATATGATAAGTAGAGAAATTAATCAAATGAATTGAGTTTATGCTTAAAACAATAAACTTTAATCAAAAGTACATTCATAGAATGCACTTTTTAACAGTCATGATTAAGTTCTTCAGATCCAGTAATATGTGATTTCAAGCATAGTTTGAGACGTGTGTGTCTGATATTATTACTGATAAGCTGCTCACAAACAGGAAGTTTTTCATCATGTTTTTCACAATTATTGTGCCTCATGCAGCACAGACAGGAAACGACAGGAGAAATGAGTGTGTGTGTGTGTGTGTGTGTGTGTGTGTGTGTGTGTGTGTGAGAGAGAGAGGTTTCCACTGCAGCTGTGATGAATGAGGCTCTGTGTGCAGCCGACTAATGCGCATGAGTGTGTGTGTGTGTGTGTGCGTGCTCTTGTGTGAGAGTGAGTGTGTGTGCATGCGTATGTGTGCAGAACTTTCACGAAGCACTTTAATATGTCTATAAATCCTGCACTGATGTGTCGTGATGAATCTACAGTGTGCTTTAAAGAGACGGCAGTGTGTGTGTGTGTGTGTGTGTGTGTGTGTGTATCAGTGTTCATTTGCATGAGTCTCAGTGTGTGTTGTGTTTTTGTAAAGTGATTGGTGGCCTGTGCGGTGAAGTCGCCATGTTAGTTTTGATTGGCAAAGATGGCAGCGCTGCTTTAACTCCAGCACACACACACACACACACACACACACACACACACACACACTCGTCCTGCCAGCAGCGGTGGACTTGAGTTCCTGCCCAACTCAAACACATATCAAATAAACATCTCAGAGTAAATATATTAAAAGTGTTCCATTAAATATGAGTGTGATATACAGTGCTTATTAAGAGCTTAATGAACAGTGTTACATTCAAACACACTGTGTTCATTATCATAAAATCTACCGACATCTCAGGAGGCCTGTTTCAGGCCTGTTTAACGGCGGGGTCAGTTTATTTACATTTTAACATTCTTTTTTCATGTTTTTATTATCTTAAGACATCTCAGTCTGTTTCAGGCCTGTTTAACGGCGGGGTCAGAGGCACATCAGCGTTTAATTTCCTCTTCTCTAAAGCAGAAATTGTGGACTACATTATTTCATCACAATATTGTGATAACAGCTTAAAGCAAACTGATGCTCTCTTTCATGCTAAGTTGTTAATCAACAGACCGATTGTGATCTTTATACTGAAACTTTCACACTGGGCTTTATTTATGTAACACAAGCTAAATTAAAGCAACAGTTCACCCAAAAATAAAAATCAGATGAGAATGTGCTCACCCTCAGATCATCCAAGATCAGGATGAGTTTGTTTCTTCATCAGATTTGTAGAAATGTAGCACTGCATCAGTGTCTCAGCAATGGATGCTCTGCAGTGAATGGGTGCCGTCAGAATGAGAGTCCAAACAGCTGATAAAAACATCACAATAATCCACAAGTAATCCACAGCACTCCAGTCCATCAGTGAACATCTGGAGAAGACAAAAGATGAAACACATCCAGCATTAAGACGTTTTTTAACTCAAATACATAGAGTCTATAATCATAATAACAGTTCCTCCAGTGAAAAACTATTCCTTTAATTATTGTTTAAATTGTTCTAAAGCTGTTTTGATGTAAATTTTCAGACTTTTTAAAAATGTTTGTTTTATAAAACGTTACACCTGCTTCCAATGTGTAAATGGTGCAAAAAAAAAAATCAGAATCTTTCGAGTTCTAAAAACATCACAATAATCCACAAGTAATCCACAGCACTCCAGTTCCACTCGTTCACAACATTGGTCAGTAATTGTGATTAACTAATTAAATGTGAAATAAAATTTCACTGGTAAACAAAAATGACTGAAAAAAGCACTCTGAGCACCAGTTACTTTTGTCTGTCACGCTTCAATCAAATATTTTTTGTTTCATTTTGGCATATTGCCCGTTAGCCTCTTTTGCATTTATGTAATTGCAATTATGGAAATTATGGTCCTCTAGTTCACAAACAGTGCAAAATAAAATAAAATAAAATACAAATTACACAATGCATAATTGTTGCACTGGCTGTATTATCTTTAATTTATAATTATTTGAATAATGAGAATAATAAAATCATAAGCAAAACCTCTGGATTTTACACAGCAATGAGGTAAATTACTGGAAGCAAAGACAAATTGTTGGAAATGATTGGCAGATACACGTTTAACTATCAAATCTAAGGTTTATGAAGTGTTTGTGAATCTGAAGAAGAGTTTTCAGAAAGGTCCATTTTACATACAAATTACTCCCAATTTACTTATGTTTCTTGAATGAAGCAAAGTGTGTTTAGTTTCTTAGTTTCAGTCAATTGCCGACAATTTTTCATAATACTAAAATATTTTAGATATACTGACTGTACAGCAGATTCAGATCTGTCTCTGTCTGCGGTCTCTGTTCTAGTGCTGGATGGGTGTTTGGTAGAGCAGCACTACGAGTAAAGTGTCTCTTGGGTTATTCACTGTAACCCCTCCACTAAACCAACAGATCAATGAATACACGTAAATGAACAAACCCTTCACATCCAGCACTGAGTTGCCTTTTACCCCGGGATGATTTTTGGATTGTTGGATAGATAGATAGATAGATAGATAGATAGATAGATAGATAGATAGATAGATAGATAGATAGATAGATAGATAGATAGATAGATGAACAGATGACAGGTGAACTCTGATGTCATGACGAGACTGACTGACGGATGGATTCACATTCCACTCACTTTCACAGCAGACTGATGTGAGACAGGGAGTGTGTGTGTGTATGTGTGTGTGTGTGTGTGTGTGTGTGTGTGTGTGTGTGTGTGTGTGTGTGTGTGTGTGTGTTTCTCTTCATTTGTCACACCATGGTGGTCTTGGCAACCTGCAGTGTGACCTATGACCTTGTCAGTGTGTGTGGAGCTCTGCCACTGAGAGCTAAATAAGCCGTACTGCCGCTATCAGCCTCATAGAGAGAAGCGCACATATGGTAAAAGAATCACAGCGAGAGATGAGTGTGTGTGTGTGTGTGTGTGTGTGTGTGTGTGTGTGTGTGTGTGTGTCTGCCTCCGTCTGGAATCCCACACACACTCAGATGAGCCATGAACACAGACAGAGAACATCTTATTCTGACGGGTATATATATATATATATATATATATATATATATATATATATATATTTTTTTTTTTTTTTTTTTTTTTTTTTTTTTTACATATTTTACACAATGCAATATTGTTAACATTTACGCAAATTTATGTCATGTTTCAATGGTTTGTACTGACTTTAATTTATGTTTATTTAAATAATTTTAATAATTGCTGAGAATAATGAGACATCAAACTCGGACGAACACACAGTCAGAGAGAATATAAACATCTTATTCTGGTCCTCTAGTTCACAAACACTGCAGAATAGAATAGAATAGAATAGAATAGAATAGACTAGAATAGAATAGAATAAAATAGAAATTACACAATGTATTATTGTTGCATTGTCTGTACTGGCTTTAATTTATGATTATTTAAATAATGAGAATAATGAGAATTACAAATAAACTCAAGAGTAAAACACAGTAATGAGTAATAATGTCACTTAATGCAAAAGTCTTAATGGCATTCTTTAAGCCAAACATAATAAAGAGAGACAGAGTTTGTTATGAAGCTCATATGAGCATTTCTGTGCAAGTTAATGAGCGTCTGTGATCTTCTACTCTCAGTGTGAGTGTATTTATACCTTCTTTAGGTCCTGATTTATTCTGTTTGTTCACTGTGTAAGTGTGTGTGTGTGTGTGTGTGTGGTTTGAGGAGCAGGCCAGTAGAGCAAGATGGAAAGTTGAGAGCGAGCGACACACACACACACACACACACACATGTGTGGTTTGTCTCTCTCTCTCCTCGCTCTCTCTCTCTGCGAGCGACACACACACACACACACGGTGGGCTCCTCACAGTTATTCCAGCTTATTTGTTCAAGTGCTGAGGAAATATTAAATATCATACACTCACTAGAGACGGCCAGTAATTATCCACAGATGGAGAGCAGGAGGACAGCGTGTGTGAGAGAGAGAGAGGTGAGAACAGATAGATAGACGCTCACGTTACAAACACTGACACTTCTGAGTACAAATAACACCAGAATAACAGCTACGATGATGATGATGTGATTCACTGCAGATGAGCACAGTCACATGGACAGAATCACACCAGATCCACATCAGAAACTGCCGTCGGCATCAAATAAAGGTTATTAATAAACATTATAAGAGTATAAGGCACTTTTTAAGCAGCAGTAAAAGTCACCTTGATTAATTAAACACAGTCCATGCACCAGCTCTGACTCCCTCTAGTGGTGGATAACCTAAACACACATTTTCACACTTCGACTAATTTGACTTTTCACATTTCTGAGATTTTTAGAAGCACAAGTCATCATAGTTTGTAGTGGTGATTTAAAAGTACAACAAATATTATTTTTGCATTCCCATTCACTCCAATAATGAAGATAATTACGCAAAATATAGTGTATAAATGTACACTAAATGTTAAAAATGACTTTATAAAAAACATCGCTAGATTTAGATGTTAATAACTGTGAAAACCGTTTGAACAGAAAGAATGACTCATTTATTCTTTTCAGCAAATGAAATAATTATTAAGAACAAGAGTTAATAAATAGAATAACAAAAACAAACAAGATATTTGGACATTTTCTATAAATTGCTGAAATGAGCACGTTCTGCTAAAACAGCGAACCGCTTTATTTTCCCTGGTCTTTTTTTGCATACGCAGCCCTGCAGTAAATAAACACTACTGCTACTGTCATATCATCATATCTGGAATATCATTCAGTCCCTGCAGGATTGTGTGATCTTAGAATCTCACACACACACACACACACACACACACAATCAAACACACACGCTGTCCCTTGTGTGTGATCACACATATTACCCACTTAAAGGAAACCAGATCCCACTGCAAACATAAAACACACTCACACACACACACAGCGCATAATGTCTCACAGGTGAAGCTGACAGTCTGCCTTAATCAACATGATGATGATAGTCCTGCAGTAACATCAGTCTTTGAGACGCTGGTGAGGTGAGTTTTATGTCAGTAATCACATTAATGATTAAATCAGAGCTTAAAGCCTCGTCATGTGTTCAGTGTGTTTGACAGGAACATTATTCTTAACCTTAATCTGACTGTAGTTCAGATGAAAGACGAGAGTGAGTTTTACAGCATACAGTATAAACACGTCAAGCGTCAGGCGTGTGTCTTTAGTGTGTGGCTCCAGCCGCTGCAGACTTTCACTTGTGTTGCCCGTCAGGTCTGGTTTTATTGAGCCGTGTGTGTGCTGCTTTGATAGCTGGAGAGTATCAGCGCTGTTAAACGCTCCTCCTGCTGAGCTGCTGACACCACACGCAGCAAAGCATGCTGGGTGGCCCTGACACAGCCGAGGTCACGACCCCACAGAATACTTCACACCCCGTCTCATCTTAACAACACACACACGCCTCGCTCGGCCTCAGTCCGTCTCTCTCTGCTGATCCAGGGTCCTGTTTCTCTGGACGGGTTTGTTAAACACCGATATTAAATAATCAGTGAATGTAGACCTACAGGTGAACCCAACACTCCTGCTGAGACACACACACACACACACACACACACACACACACACACACACACACACAAGGTTAACACTCACTCACACACACACACACACACACACACTCACTCTCTCTCACACACACCCACTCTCACACACACACACACACACTCTCACACACACACACACACACACACACACACTCACACACACACACACACACACACACTCTCTCACACACACACACACACACACACACACTGTAACACACGCTCACACACACTCACACACACACACACACACACACACTGTTTGTTTCGTTATCTTAGTTAGAACATTGCATAGACTTCCACTGATTTTCTGACAGGTTAATGATATTTTCTATCAGCTAACCCAACCTCTAGTCTTAACTTACTCATCACAGAAACATGTGCAGAACACAAGAATTTTCATCAAACACATCTTTTGGCTGATTTATAAGCCTTTCTAACAAGTGACGACCAGTCACATGTCTCACTAGTGGGTTGACAAAGTGTTTCACAATATAAGTGAGGACTAGGGCTGGGCGATTTTTCATATTTTATTGATTAATTTGAATTTAATGTTTTGCCATGATTTTATTTTTCATGAATCAAGGAATCACGATTTTGAATAGAAATATTAGTTCTAACAATTTTAGAATTAGACACTTTGATGATATGCCAATGATAACAGTAAAGAGAAAGAATGATCTGACCGCATGATGAAGCCCTCTGTGGAGGACCAGAAGGTGCCTCACTGAATGCATAACTGTATGGATGAAGTTTTGTGTTGACGAATATGTGAAGCGCTGTGTGTGGGACAAGGAGGTGACCGAAGATGGAAGTTGAACTTCTTTTAACTTGTAGTTGAAGTTCGTGATTTTTTTAACATTTACATCATGTTGACAGCTTCATGTGTGGCGCACTTGGAATATAATTTTCTTTAACTAGAGGGTTAATAAAGAAAAAAGTTATTTGAATCCAGTTGTAATTACATTTTAGTTAACTAGTTAAAAATCGTAAGAATCAATAATCGGTCAAACGTTCTGGAATAATTTTTGATTGTTGTTATTATTATTATTATTTTTTTATTTTTATTTTTTTTGCCATATCGCCCAGCCCTAGTTAGGACATTTGGTCAAAACAAGTTCACACGCACACACACACACACACACACACACACACACACACACACACACACACACAGACACAATTCTGTTTATACTTTTATTTTAAAAATTATTTCCTTGCATAAATTCAATTTCTTCTGTGTACTGGAAGCTTCGCCAAGATAAGTTTCTAATGACTGGTGATTAACCCTAACACTGCCTGAACACTTAACCAAAACATTATTCACATTATTACAGTTGTTTCTCGCAGTGCTGTCCATCAGTGTGTCACACATGACATCTGCACTGGACGGATCATTAGAGACATTTAAACTCTGAACGGCTCGTACAGAAACACACTTCAGCTTCAGTAACACGAGTGTGTGTGTGTGTGTGTGTGTGTGTGTGTGTGCCAGCTCGACTCTTAAAGATGTATTTAACAGAGCGCCTGCAGTCATGCACTGCCTGAATGAGCTCTTTATTAGTCAAAATAGATTATTTTAAATAAATTACAGAGCACTTTGGTAGAGTAAACAGGCCGAGAGCGAGAGCAAGAGTTTGTGTGGAGCAGACGAAACTCACTGCTAGACAAACTCCAGAGCGTTTGAGACTCACATGAGACAAGATGACAGCAATGAGAGCAAATTGAGACTTTCGTTGAAGTGTCCTGCGTCTCAGATGTTTCTCCTGAGAAGAAGACTCCACTGATCTCACGTCTCCACTAGAGTTTCAAAACAAACCTCTCAAACTGCTCAGAATTGCCAAAATCTGCAATCAAAAGTTTGAGATTTCAATATGAAAAAATACTTTTACTTAACATATCCTTCCCCTTTCATATTCATATTCACTTACATAATTGTAAATGTATAAACTCTGTATTGTTTTGTATCATTGAGATACTACTGTAGATTTTAGAATTATTTTTTATATTTTACATTTTCACTTTTAAATATGACATTTTAGTAATCTTGCTGACTGCTTTATATATATATATATATTATATAATCTATATGATATATTTATATATATATATATATATATATATAAATATATATATATTTTTATATATTAGTTTTTTTAAAATATCTGTATAGTTTTTTATTTTTATTTGAGTTTTAGTTAGTTTTTTTAGTACATGAAGTTAAACAAAATGAAAATGAGAAATGTTGCTTTGACCATTAGATGAAATAAAACAAATTATGTTTTTATATTGTTTTCTTTTAGTAAATGTGTATTTTATTTAGATTTTTTTGTTTTTGTTTTTATATACACACACATAGAATAGAATAGAATACAACAGAGTAGAGTAGAGTAGAGTAGAATGCAGTAGAGTAGAATAGAACAGAGTAGAGTACAATAGAGTAGAATAGAACAGAATAGAGCAGAGTAGAATAGAGCAGAGTAGAATTGAGTAGAGTAGAATTGAGTCGAGTAGAGTAGAATTGAGTAGAGTAGAATTGAGTCGAGTAGAGTAGAATTGAGTAGAGTAGAATAGAGCAGAGTAGAATTGAGTCGAGTCAAGTCGAATTGAGTAGAGTAGAATAGAGTAGAATAGAGTAGAGTAGATTTGAGTCGAGTAGAGTAGAGTAGAATTGAGTAGAGTAGAGTGGCTCTAACAGAGTGTAGTGCAGTAGAGCGAGTGGTGTGGTGTGGTGAGCTGCAGCGGTCGCAGTGAAGGGTAGATGTGATGCAGGGCTCGTCTCCTGCCGTTCGGGTATTTTTATTTTTAAACATGTGGTCAACATTCCACTGGTTCCATTTCCCGGAACCTTTATTAGAGCTGGACTCACATTGGCTCAGGACCACTGTATGTGTGTGTGTGTGTTTATGAGTAATAATACACACCATATGACATTTGACTGCACTTTCTGCATTGAAGCAGCAGCAGCGCCGCACAACGACTGTGATGGCGTGTGTCTATCAGCCGCTTCTGCTCTGGATTGTGTTTGGTAGAAGGGTTAATTCAGACACTATTAGTGCAGCTGAATGGATCCGTGTGTGTGTGTGTGTGTGTGTGTGTGTGTGTGTGTGTGTGTGTGTGTGTGTGTGACAGACTCCTCTCAGTTCTCATGCTGGCAAATGAAATGAACTGTAATGATCCTCAGGACACACACACATACACACGCACACACACACACACACACACACACACACACACACACACAGGGAACGGCTTTCACTAATGTGCTGAACTCTGACGAGAACATTCAACACATCAAAGTCTTATTAACACACTACATGAATGATTTTCTAAACTAGTTTTGTTTTGGTGTTGTAGTCAAATATCTAAACATTCTTCATTCAGGTATGTTTTTCTTGTTTTTTTTGTTGAAAACAAGTAATGTAAAACA
>NC_056585.1:29658706-29673706 GCF_018340385.1 Cyprinus carpio | reverse complement strand
GCATACACTGAAATGTTTGTGAATGAAAAATGACACAGAGTACTGACTATCATATTTAATTTGATTACGGCACACTGAAAAGATACATAACCGGAAATAACTGAGCCGTATTATTTCAAAACGGAAGTGTGTCACGAAGTCTCAAGTAGTAGTCCATTCTAATCTAAGTAATTGAAAAGTTTTTTTTTTTTCCTGAATTAAAAAACTCAATTGCAAGGGGAAAAAAGTAGTAAAAAAAGCAATTATTGTTTTTTCTTTTTATTCTGTGGCAAAGACAAAAAAAAAAAGTCCTCAGAATTCCTGGAATAAAGCCAGAATTGTGAGAAAAAAAGTCTGAATTCTTGAGTTTACATCTTGCAACTTTTGTGTTTGTTTCTTGAGATGTAAAGTCTGAACTGTGAGATAAAAAGCCCTTCACGTTTGTTATTTTTTATTCCATGGTGTTTCGGCTTCCATAACTTGCTGTTTCTGTTTGTGATATTTACTATCAATAATCACACTTGTTTATAGCGTGAACAATTTTCCAGTTTATTTCAAGTTGTTATTCTAGTTATTTATCTATAGTGGCTAATGCAGAGTTTATGAAGGTTAATTTAAGACCAAGTAAAGAACATTTACAGAATAAACTGAAGAGAACAAAATACATCAGTATGTTCTCTGAATGCAAATGTCTAGGGAGCACAATACAATCTCCATTACTTTTTAAGTCATTGTACAAAAACATATAGGTCTGATCACAAATACTATAACATGTAAATATCTTTTACTGTATCTTCTGATAGCACTGCAAAAAAGATGTTCTTCCTCTGTATTTTTGTCTTGTTTTCCAGTGTAGAAATCAAGATTCATTTACTGTAAGATGCAAAATGACATAAGAAGTCTTGTTTTATGAGAAATTGAACAAAATGAGTTTATAATTAAAAGAAAAACAAATATAAAAAACTGTTTGACTGACAGATTCTTGTTTTAAACAAAAACTCACTTAATTTTGTTCAGTTTCTCAGAAAACAAGAATTCATATCTTAATTTTGCTTCTCCACCAAATGTATCTTGATTTAAGGATGTTTAGATGTTTAAATTGGAAATCGAACAAAAATACAGAGGAAGATATTCATTTTTTGCAGTGCATGCAACATTTAATGCCATGACTTTATCTATTTTCGTACGTTATTTTATGATTTCATACCTTTTTATGGATTTATTTTGTGTTTGGGTGTTTAAACACTGTAATGAATCTGAAATCTTGCACATTCACCAAAAATCTGTTACTTCCGCTTTGCAAAAATAAGACGACATTTCACATTTAAGTTCACCACTGCACATTTTCAGCTTTACTGTGTTTTATTTGTGCTCCAGTTGGTCTCTTTGCGCCGGCACACAATGCAGGTAAACTTATTCTGGCGCTCGTATTAAAAGCGCAGGAGGCGTTGAAGCCTGACAGCCGCACAAAGACGAGGAGAAGGGAAATATTTGTGCGGGCCGCTCCGGTTTCACCTGACATTCTCCACACACACACCTGAGACCGCTGACTTTTGCAGGTGAGTCTGATCTGTGCCTCTATTGTCTTCAGCAGGAGAGGGGGAAGCGTCGCATGAAAAGATGAATGAATAAATAAATAAACAAACAATCGGCCCTCGGGAAGAGCCCAGCTCGCCGTAACGGAGTCAGATACTCAGCCTGAATATTTCAGCACATAATTGCTGAGGATTAATTGGATGCGAGGCATTAAAGTGTGAGCGTGTGTGTATGAAAATGCAGTAAGTGTGTGTCTCTGGCCACTTACTGATGATGACAGATGGGGTCTGTGTGCAGGTGTCAGGTGAGCCGTGTCTGTTCTCTGTCTCTCTGCAGGGATCAGGTTCTCTCGCTGGGTGAGAAAACACTCACAGATCTGCCAAAGCGGCCCTTCTCTGTCTGTCTGCTCAATTATTAAAGCATATGATCGGACAATACACACACACACACACACAGTCAAGAGTTTGGACACACCTACTCATTCTTTGCTGTTATTCTGAAATGTGGAAAATAGTAACACTGATGCAATGGAAACTCTGAAAAATGAAAGTCTCACCAGAGATGAAAACGCTCTTATATTTGAGCACTTCATCTGCTGCAACTCATGCATAAAAACACAGTGCATGAACGTGTTTGCGTAACATAATAACACTGGAAACTTGAAGCAGACCATTTCACAAAATCAAGTTTGTTGGGTTTCAAAATATGAAGCAATGGATATAGTTGTCAAACTTTGTAAAACATGTTCTTATGTTAAAACGATTATAATATGATCTCGATTATTATTAAAAACAATTGAAAAAACAAACTATAAAACACATTTTCATTACTTGAAATTAAACATTTTATTTCAGCTATTTGAGAAGGAGACGTAATTTTCATTTAGTTTAAATTGGCATACTAAAATAACTAACATTAAATAAAAATAAATAAAAATGCTAAAAACTGTATAGAGAGATTAAAAAATGTAAACACTTTACACAAAGCATTTTTATATAATGCATTATAAAAGCAGATTTAATTAATTAATTATGCCTTGTAATGCACTTTATAATGCATGATCTCATGAATAATTATGACCACAGTTATAATACAGTATTATACTTATTATAAAGTATAGTGCATGAAAAAACATGGCAAACAACCCTTTAAATATTATAATGCATTTTAACTTTGGTTACAATTGTTAATGAAAAGACGTTATACATTACACATATATTATGAATACCTTTATAATGCATTATACATTATACATGTATGCATTTAGTCTTAAATACTAATGCATTAATATTTAGATTGTTATATAACTTTTGTAAGCATTTATAACTAAATTCAGACTAAGAAACATTTTAAACATTTTAACAACAATTTAATATTTTCTTGAAAATATTTAAATATTATATGAAAAATACTTTCTTAAACATTTTTTATTTTTTTATTTTAAAACTACATGAAAATTAAAGCCATAAATCTGAACAATTTGAGT
Source organism: Cyprinus carpio (assembly GCF_018340385.1). Classification (NCBI taxonomy): domain Eukaryota; kingdom Metazoa; phylum Chordata; class Actinopteri; order Cypriniformes; family Cyprinidae; genus Cyprinus; species Cyprinus carpio. Next base: position 29,670,705 of record NC_056585.1, on the reverse strand, counting down.
TTTATATCACACACATTTTTTATTAATTTTTTTTTTTTTTTTTTTTTTAATATTACATGAAAATTAAAGAATTAAAGCCATAAATCTGAACAATTTGAGTTTTATATCAAACTTTTCCACTAGATAAAATTCCTGACATAATAATTTCTTTTTTTCAGTAGCATTTAACCTTAAAGTAAATCTTAATTTTTTTTTTTTTTTTATCTTTCTAATACTGATAAAAATCAAAGCTCATGAAATTTACACTGGAGCATTGTTTGTTCTGTCTTTATGTGATCAGTAACTGACAAATAACAGATCTACATCCATATGTACGGTGAACGTAATACACGCAGCTTCAGTAATTACACAGATGATTAATATGACGGTGAACGTCTAACGCAGCTTCAGACGCTTCCTAAAGCTGTTTAAAACAAATCCACGGGAAGAAAAGCCCACGTCACAGAACAATTTCCCAGTAGAACTCATTCATAAAACTAAATGAACTCAACCACAAATGTATTTATGTTTCAGACTGCTGCCCTCTAAACGACCAAAGCAACATGCTGTTCATATTCATTAAGCGCGATAATAAAGCGGCTAATTAGCTGGCGCGGGTCAGGCAGAGTTAAGTTAAAACAACATCATTAGTGTGCACTCTTAATCACTTTTGGTGTGATTAGTGTAAAGAACACACATGTAATTCAGTATAAAGAAATACAACATGAGCTCAAGTGCTGAATGTGTACACAAACTAAACTGTCTTTGTGTGTGTTTCTCTTTCCTAATGGCCAATTAATGAGCACGCTCTTAAAGCAGCTCATTAGCTGTGTGTGTGTGTGTGTGTGTGTGTGTGTGTGTGTGTGTGTGTGAAACACCAGTTCGGCCTCTTAATAAAGGCCCGTCGAGCACTAAAGCAAGCACATACTCTAAAAACAAAACCACTAATAGAAGCTCAGTCACAAAGGAATGAAAATCCTTCTTCTCCCTCAGATACACAGAATGAAATGTTCTCAACACACACCTGTGTTCATCGAGAGACGATGTGAGATACAGGGACTTTAAGTCAAGTAAAATATGTCTGTATAGTGCTTTTCTCATAAACATAGTATGTGGGAATAGTTCAGCCAAAAATGAGAATATCCTCACCCTCAGATCATCCGAGATGTGGATGAGTGTGTTTCTTCATCAGGTTTGTAGAAATGTAGCACTGCATCAGTGTCTCATCAATGGATGCTCTGCAGTGAATGGGTGCCGTTAGAATGAGAGTCCAAACAGCTGATAAAAACATCACAATAATCCACAGCATTTATTATAGATTATGGATTTGTATTTTAGTCAATGGATGTGTTTCATCTTTTGTCTTCTCCAGATGTTCACTGATGGACTGGAGTGCTGTGGATTACTTGTGGATTATTGTGATGTTTTTATCAGCTGTTTGGACTCTCATTCTGACGGCACCCATTCACTGCAGAGCATCCATTGCTGATAGTTGATAACAGTGATAATATAATTTCAAGTTTTCAAGTACAAATCAATATATGGAAATCGGTGGTATTTAACTTAAAACAATGCATACTACAGATACAACAGCATGTAGTTTGTGCAGCAGTAGAAGTGTGCTGACTCTATAGTTTTTGTGTGTGTGTGTGTGTGTGTGTGTGTGTGTGTGTGTGTGTGTGTGTGTGTGAGAGAGAGAAATGACAGCTTTGCTCTGTTGCACATGATGGATGGGTTTGTGTTTGTTTGTGACATGACCTGACTGACACACACACACACACACACACACACACACACACACACACACACACAGGTGAGGCTCTTACAGGTGGAAACTCTAGACCAAAGTCAGGTGTAAGACACAAGTCCTGATCATTGAGTAATTAACCTCCTTCACCTCCTCTCTCCCTCAAACACACTCCTCGTGTCCCGTAGATCCAGAGCTCAGTCTGTTACACACACATTAAAGTCACACAGCAGATGCATTAATATCTCAGTGTTTCTCCCAGACAGAAATTAGATTCAATGGAGAAGATACCCCAGTATCCCCACATGTGTCCACTAGAGATCCCAACAACATCTCAAACTGTGATGTCAAATCTAGAATCAAAAGTCTATATATGAACTCAAACATCCTGCCTTCTTCTATCATTATCAGTTATTAGGGGAAACATTTGAGGACAACATTGAAACAAAGTCAACACTGCAAAAAAATTATTTCGTTCTTGCTTTCTAGTACAAATATCTAAACATCCTTAAATCAAGATACATATACTTGAGATGAGACATTAAGAATCGTTTTCTGGGGAAGAAAAAAAAATTATGCTTAAAACTGAATTAAGTTTATTTTTCTGAGCCCATTGTCAGATGTCTGTTCTTGTTTTAATCATAAACTCACTTCATTTTGACTGATTTTTAAGAATACAAGACTTAATATCTTTAGTAATTTTGCTTCTCCAGTAAATGTGCCTTGATTTAAAAATGTTTAGATATTTGTACTGAAAAAAAGTTTTTTTTTTGGCAGTTTGTCTGTTTTTACATGTTTTTCAGTGACAGTATGTTTAATGAGACGTCGGACAGGAATGACAAACATGAGTTCTGGATAAATGCTTTTCTCGGCCCCCGATGCTGTGGCTCCCAGGGGCCCGAATGAGTCCTAGATGTACGTTTGGCCCCATTTCAGTCGCTCTGTCTGTGTGAACTTCAGTCTCTCGCAGTGACGTCTGCCCTGAAGCCCTCAGTAAGTGGAAAGCGCGTGTGAACAGTCCTGCCGATGGGCCGAGCTTGATTTAAGAGTTGTGTTCTCTCTGATGGGAGCCAGAGAGCCCCGGCCGAGCGGAGCGAGTCTGAGACAGCGTTTGCTGGAGCTGCGACGCTTCACGACTGAGTGTTCATTAAGAGATCTGTGTTCCTCCAGCGAGCGCACACATGTTCCTGAAGCTCCAGCAGCCCCGCGTGACATTATGGTGTGTCTGACTGCACTCTCAGGAGTGTTTTATGGCTCTGTCAGGGCTCTTTAGTACTCAGCTGAGTATAAAGTCAACATGAAATCAAAATCCACCGGATTTACATTCTTATTTCATGCTCCTGCTGTTATTGTGAGCAACTCATCAGTGACATGACTTCCCTTCTCACTTTTTAAAATCGATTCCTCTGTTTCAATCAGAAATAACTCAAATTATGGATACAAAGTTTAATTTTCACTGCAAAAAAATAAAATAAAAAATATTCTAGTAATTTTGTCTTCAGGATACATTTAATCAAGATATAGTTACTTCAGAAGGAAAATTTGCCTACTTAAGATATTAAGTCTTGTTTATGCTTAAAACAAGAACAAATAACTTTCAGAAAAATAAACTGTAATTTAAAGGGAAAATCTATACATGTGTGGTTTCAAGTAAAAACTCACTTAAACTCTTAAAATCTTTTAAAAAATAAATAAATAAAATAAAAAAAAAACTGCCAATGGAGTCAGAAAAATAATCTTGGTTTCCTTTGAATTAAAATATTTTTTCTGACCCCAATGACAGACATGTGTTCTTGTTTTAAGCAGAAACTCCAGAAAACCAGAGAAGCACTGAGGAAACACCTGCTAGAAGAGCAGGACTCTGTAGTGATTTAACAGTTTTTGCTCTCAGAAAGCTGTATTTACAGGATCTACCAGCAGGGGCCATACTAACCAGACTAGACCTGTGACACATGATCACTTCACTGGAAGCAGCGAACCTGTGTACATCCAACCTAAAGTGTTAATGTACAGTGTGGAAAACATTCTTAAATTGAGATTCATTTACTCAAGGAACAAAATTATATTAGATATAAAGACTAGTTTTAGAGAAAAGCATCAAAATGAAGTTTTTCTTGTTTTAGGTATAAACTCACTTAATTTTGCTCAATTTCTTAGAAAACGAGAATTAATATCTCAAGTCATTTTGCATCTCAGTTAAAATTTTAAATGTTTAGATGTTTTTACTGGAAAACAAGACAAAAATAATGAGGAAGAAATTAATTTTTACTGTGTACACACTTTCGGTTTGTGTAGTGTATGGTTGATGAGAAGTGGAAGTTGAAAATTTAATGAAATTTAGTTTAAAAAAATGAAAGGTTTGTTTTGTGTTATATTGTGTGTGGTTTATGTTTAAAATTATGAAATATAATGTTATATTTATTCTGTAAGACTTATGCATAAATGCCGTATTTTTTGTTTTTATATTATTTTAATTTTATTTTATTGGTTTTTTATGTAAAAATAACAATATAAAAAAAATTAAATAAAAACATTCACTGATCTTGAACAGCTGATTTTATTTAAAAAAGGACCGCTTTTCTTTTAGATTATGATATTAATGGAAACCATAGAAATAATTTCAGTGTTTTTAGTTTACATTTGATGCACAAACAACAAACACACACACACACACACACACACACACACACACATATATATATAATTTTTGCATAATATTTTTGCTGTGGTCTCAAGAATTGTTCAGTTGTACTGGTTTTAATGGGTATCATCGACAGATGTTTTGGTGTGCTGATAAAGCTAACAGGGTTCAGGTAAAGTTTTAGTACAAACTCTCCCAAACGACTCTGAACAAAAGGTGTTTTTATTGGGCGGGTGTTTAAAGTGTGGTTCTGATTGGCCGGCGTCCAGCGGCAGCATTAGCACTGAGAGCCACTTGAGCAGCGTGAAGAAGCGTCTCTATATCAATAACAGACAAAACAAAGAGAGACGGAGAGACAAAGACAGACACAAAGACTCATGAGTGATGATCCTGAGACCTGCTCCATTATGAGAGCACGCAAGACAGAGAGACAAAGACAGAGAAGGAGAGAGAGAGAGAGATTAATGTGCTGTAATCCACCCGTCTGTGTTACACCGGAGCTGAGTGTGTGTGAGAGTTATTAATGACACACACACAGTCCTCTAATGAATGCAGACGCACCCTCATCTGTCACACACAAACCTAAACTCGGCCACCTGAACTAAACCCAGCAGAACGACACAAAAACATTACATCAACAGTGGAAATACATATCTGTTCAATCATTCAGTTCACCAGGAGTTTGTAAAGCATTCGACTTAAGAAAAAAACATTTCTGATATTAATATTTTGAACAATATTGCTAATTATGTTGTTAAAGTCATCACTGAAACTTTATAATCCATGTGACATTATATTAACAAAAAACAACATTACTAACAGTACTAATCAGAATATGGCTAATTTTGTTGTTAAAATCAACAAACACTTTTCACGGCGCATTTGACATTATATTATATATTATATATATTTTTAGTGAAGTTGTACATAAAATAAGTTATTGGAGTATATTTTACAATAAAATACTATTTCAGTCTTTCTATTCACAATTTCATGTTTAATTCAGTGTGTTGTGCGCCATTTCTTTGTTATTAATTGTAAAATGTACTAGCAAATGCTTGCAAATTCATAAAAAACAGCATTAATAATATTAATATTTGGAACGATATTGCTAATTATGTTCTTAAAGTCAACAATGAAACACTGTTCATAAGCCATTATATTAATGTTAACAAAAAATAATGTTACTAATATTAATATTTGTATCAACATTGATAATTGTTGTTAAAATCAACAAATAACTATTCACAACCCATTTGAAATTATATTAATATCCTGTAAAAAAAAATGTAAGTTGTAAATAGATTATTGGAGTACACTTTACAAGAAAATACTCTTTCAGTGTTTCTACTCTAAAATTTTCATGTTTAATTCAGTGAGTTTTGTGCCATTTCTTTGAAATTAATTGTGTAAATAATTGTGAACAAAATGAAACATAAAATCCTGTATGAGGATATGATTGTGCAATGACTCTTTTGAACTAGTTCATTACAACAAACCCTCAGAATGATTCGATTCACTCAAGTGAATCAGTCTTTACAGCGCGCGCACACACACACACACACACACACACACACACACACACTATATGGTTTAATATAGCAGCACATTATTGAGGAATGTCCGGAGGCCAGACGAATGTAAGCGTATACTGGAGTAATGCTTTATACAGAAATATTATAAATCAGCTGGATTCATCACGGTCTCATTTCAGACACATCTTTCTTTCACTCTACGCTCGTCTCTGACTCACCGCAAGTCTATTTAAAACTCTGACTTACAGCAGAAACATCATTTGTCTAAGCTGTGAATTAAGCACAGGTTGTACACTTTATAATGAAATCACTATTTCTGTCTTATAACATCTGGGGTTTAAAAACACTTCATATTTTTATTGATCTGACATCAGTGACATTATCAGATGAGAACGAAGCTTGATCTGAATAATGGCACAAGAGCTGCTTTACAGCTAAATTAAGCTTGTTTCATAATTTGATGAACTCTGTACTATTATTGAACTAAACTGAATCAACACTGAACTGAATTGAGCTGAATAATAGCACTAGTGTCTTCTATAGAGCTTCTTTACAGCTGAAACTGAATTTGTTTCATAATTGACAGATTTTTTCAATTCGGTTCAAATTTTTTAATACACATTGTTTCACAGAAAGTGCATGTGTCTACGTTACAAAGCAGAAGTGAATGTATTTATTTCACAAATTAACAGTTCAAGATAATAGAATCATAAATAGGATTTCACAACATTAATATTGTTACATTCCTGTTTATTTCTGTGAAGATGCTTTGAAAATAAACAAAGCACTTTAGAAATAACTGTGACTTGACTTTCCATTTCAAAATGTCACGTTAACGTCAATGTGTTGCCATTTCTTTGCAATTATTTGTGAAATTTACTTTACTGAAATTTATGTAAATACACACCATTTTTTTCTGTGCTAGACTTTTTTATTCAAACAAATAAAAGGTGCATTAAACAGTTACTTTATTCATGAAAAACAATTGGTGCAGGAACGATTTTCACTCAGAAATTGCTAGTAAATTTCACAAAGGAATGGCAAGAAATGCATTGAATTAATGCTTTTATTAGATTTTTTGTCTTGTTTGCAGCCAAAATATTTAAAGATTCTTAAATCAAATTATTGTCTTGCTTTCAGAAAAAAAACGTCAAAAGTGAGTGAGTTTTTGCCTGAAACAAGTAAATAATCTTGTTTTCTGTTCTAATTTTAATTAAAAAAAATAATTACAATAATTTTTACTTGTCTAGAAAATCCTTCTTGATTTAAGAATTTTTAGATATTTTGGCTGCAAACAAGATAAAAAAAAACTAAGTAAGAAAAGCATTTTTTTTGCAGTGACGTACTCTAATAATCTTGGTTTAATTTAGAGCTTGTCAGTCGATCAAGGCACGTCAGGCTGAGATATATACAGTATTCAGTATGGCGTCACTGAGAGAAAGTGCAGTTCCTCTGTCCTCTAATACGCTATAAATACAGTATTTAGATGGACCACATCCTTTACTCCAACTAAAGCAAACCACAGAAACAGAAAGCTGATAGACACACATCTGATGTGATGGGAAAGCCACGCTTTCCTTCAGTTTTGTGGCTCTGGCAGGTGGAAAGAGAGGAACAGAGGGATACGGACGGCTCTTTCTCAATCCCGTTGACCTTGGCCTGTGTGGGGCTCTTACTGTCATCACCCCGTTTCAGCCCGGAGTAAAATAAGCACACATAGAGAGGCGTGCACGAGCAGATGGCTTTAAGGATATATGGGTTTCAGCGCAAACAACCCAGCACTTTTCGAGCATCTTAAGCGGTCTTCCAGTTCACCCTAAATCTATTCCGCCGCACATTCGCCGACTCTGACCACCCAGATGCACTTGGCATTTATTTTCACTGCTTTAACAATCTTCCTGCTTCCTCGTTCGCTCCCCGTTTCAGGCTTGAGCTGGAATGATGAGTCCAGGGGCCACAACGTCTCCTCTGTGCTTTGTGCGCGAGGGTTCACGGGAAGAGCCCTAAAATGCTCGACTGTATAAAGGTCGCGCGGCTCGAGTTACAGGTCAGCGTGGAAGAGGCCAACACATGCTCGCACGAGACTCACACACACACGGTTAGTGTCACCATTACCATCTGACATCACTCCGAAAACACTCATAAAACACACACACACACGAGATGCAGCCAATGTCCCTCGTCCACAATAATCACTTATTCTCCCGCACATTCAACGGCCCTATTCACGGCGCTCCAGTTTAACATCTCCAATAAAGTGTAATTGAAGCTCATTACTGACTAATTGTAGGGTTTTACCGCTTCGGTGCATTCAGAAGACTCTGGCTCATCGCTGACCCGCAGTTAAAGCTGTAAAAACTTTACACAGACTAAACCTGATCTCCAATCTTTCAGCTTGGCTTGTTTCTTACCGACAGTATCTGTGTTAAATCACAGTTTGGGATATTTCTTACCTGTGTGAGAGCATAGTTCAAAAGTGTTTTCCACCCAACATGGAGCGTTAATTAAAACTACGGCTGATATTAATGCATGTGAATTTGATAATTAAAGGGAAAATGCTCATTCTGTCACTTACTCGCCCTCATGTCGCTCCAAACCCGTAGAAGTTCCTTGTTCTCAGTGGGACACAAAAGATGTTTTGAAGACTGTACAATGTTCGTAACTATCGCACAATATTAGACGAAAACATTCTTTTTTAAACACATTTAAAGTAGATTTATTTCCGAATGTTATGCCTTTCAGTAACATGCTATTTTTTTAAGAAAACATAACCAAACATTTTTAGCCCGTGTTAAATCAAAGCTTGAGCTGAGATGTTTTCCACTCAACTGGGAACGTCTGAAAAACTCCTTCTAATGTTACGAATGTTTATTTCATAGTTAAATGGATACTTCATCGAACGTCTCAGTGTTTTTTGTGCAATGGGACATTTTGAACTTAATTATCTTGCAATATTAGAAGAAAACATAATTTGGAAATTTTCTAAATATCCTTAGAGTTCTAGATTTCCTAAAGGTTCTTACCTGTGTTTAATCACACTTTGCGTCGCTTCTTACATGTGTTAGATGTTAGTTTGAGATGTTCTCTTCAGCTTTAACGGACACTCTACAAATTAGTCACGCCATCACTCAAGTCCCGCGCGCGGGAAACAGTCTCCAACTCCCCGACGACCCGCCGCTCATCTGTCAAACCTTCAGCCCTTCCTCGCATTATTTTCCACCATATATTATTCTTTCCTCGCGTCTTTTTCGAGTAGGCCGGGAGTTTGAACTGGAAGCGTCTTGCCGTTGTTTTCTTTACTAAAACACCTGAACAAACAGCGTCCGCGCCAAGTGACAGCTCTGCAGTGAAATCTTCATGTATTCATTAGCGACCATGATTAGTAATACTCACCATTACACAACAACAATCATGTAATAACCAAAAAATAAGCAAAGGAAAAATAAAATGACCGATTACAACATATATATACAAACACACACACACACACACACACATATATATATATATATATATATATATATATATATATATATATATATATATATATATATATATATTACAGATGTGTGTAGATAAATGCCCTTAATAGCCAGTTCACCAGGGTTGCCAGGTTTTCACAACAAAACATGCCCAATTAAAATTAGCACAAAAAACAAGGGTTGCCAATTCAACGTTTTTCCCACGTAATTGGACTACTTAAACATGGGTTGTTTTTCACATCCGCTGGTTGAAGCAACCCCAATAATGTGATATTTAGCCTTTGGAATGCGAATTTTAACAGGGGAACCCCGCCAAAAAACACATATTTTACTCCTGGAAGGAGATTTTTAAGGGACCCCCTCGAAACGCAATTGAGCATGTTTTGAGTTGCGATTGGGCAGGTTTTGTTGTGAAAAACTGGCAACCCGATCCAAAACTTGCCCAATCGCGTTTCGAGGGGAGTCCCCATTAAAAAACGAATTCCAAGGGCTAAATATCACGTTATTGAGGTCAAAAAAAAAAAAAAAAAAACCCCTGAAAACAATGTTAAAGTAAACCAGTTCAACTGGAAACCTGTCGTTCATAGCAAGGATGATAACTATGAAGTTAATAGTCTGTCTAATTTCAAAGTTTTTTATTTTTTTTTCAGCTGATGAACGATAAATACATTTGGTGCATCCGAAATTGCGTACTAAGTAGGTACTATATTTGAATTAGAATTTTAGAAAAGTATGTTCTATATAGTATGAATATGGGTAGTATGAATGAAGCTGATGAACGATAAATACATTTGGTGCAACGTTTGCAAAACGTTTTTTTAAACGGAAACGGTGGCGTGTTGAACACCCTGTTGTGATGACGCAAGCGTTGCAAACTATGGCAGCTGAGACGGCCATTCTCCTGTGTCTTTTTGAAGAATGTTCGGAGCCTGATGATATTGATATAAATACTTGTTTAATACTGCAAAAGTACCCCGATGTTACAGTCACTGCCCTTGCCGTCCAGAATGAAAAGAGAACATCTTACCAAATTCTGACTGAAAAAACACATCTATTTTATCTCCTGGTAGCTAATCAATTCTAATTTAAATTATTTTATTTGTAGTTCTTAATTTTTAAATACCTTGTATTAATTATCAATTCTCATTTTTTGTAAAGCACTTCATTACCACTGTGTATGAAATTTGGTATATAAATAAACTTGCCTTGCAATGAAGTTAAAAAATATAAACAACAACATCATCATGGTGATATGCTATATTTTACTATAAAACTCTTACGGCACAAAAAAACAGTCTTCTAATGTCTTCAAATTGTTGCATATACCGAGCTGCAGCAGACACATTTGTAAACTACTTTACTAGGACCCATTGTGCGAGGTGTCTCTTTAATACCGCGTGGTTTATCTACATGCTGCCGCTGATTGGGCCGACAATTTCTGACACACCCCACCAAACAAGGGGAAAAACGCATCTCAAACCCGTTGCACACCGTTGCCACACGTTCCAGGAACGTGTCGTTCAACCCGAAAAACCGTAGCAAAACGTTGCGCACGCAACGGTGTGAGCTTGAACGTGCCATTTTAGAAAAGTATGTTCTATATAGTATGAATATGGGTAGTATGAATGAAATTCAGATGTACTACATCGCCATGTTGTTACTGTCACATGCCCTTATGGGATAGTAAGTGTCCATCGAATGCACACTTCAGAATCCGGGCAGAAGTAGTAGTACATCTGGGTACTTTTTCAGCCTGCTTTAAACAGCACGAGCATTTAATTTAATTTTCAGCTGATTAACGATGAACAAACTTTACAGAGTTCCAGCGATAAAACTACAGCACACTTACAGTAAACATTATTGTGCATCGGTGTGGAAGCTAATATAGTTACAGTTCTTGGTGTGAACGCACTTTTATCCAGTGCAAAAACGTTATAAAGATGCACCTATGATAGTTCCTATAATAATTTATGTTGCAGTGCCGTTAACATGTTTCTTTCTCTCTTAGTGAAGGTCAAGAGGAACGATTCCCGTCTTAACGGACTGATCGTGTGACACAGATGAAATGTCGAACACATGGACACTAAAGCTCGGAGCTTATATTAATTCTCCATCAGATTAAGTGATGAGCGCTGGACTCGCTCTGAGCAGCTCGTGTGTAAGTGCTGTCAAGAGCAGACTATTTCAAGCGCAATTACTCCCTGGCATCACGTTTCAGTAAATTACAGGCAGACAATTTGAATGATATTAATATTGGACAATATTCCTGACCACATGTCTACATCCTCCTCCACATCAATACATCTCCTGACCGTGGGATTTGGAAAAGACATATTTTACTTTTCCAGAGGAATGAAGAAGATGGAGAGCGAAGAGAAAAAAAAACAGACATCTATGTCAACGTGTGTGTCGTGACATTTATTCCTAAACGCTACAGCGCTCTACAACACCTGGACAGGCCTGCGTTTACAAATACAGCCAGTATTTACACAGAAACATTCAGAGGTCACACAATGAAACTTCTCTAAGTAGAGGATCCCGTGGAAATGAAAACACTCACGCTCGCACAAACCAACAAATCACTCAAATAGAGTTTACAGGCAGCCTGCAAATAC
>NC_056585.1:29601206-29638706 GCF_018340385.1 Cyprinus carpio | reverse complement strand
ATTAATCAGTACATTAAGGCAATTGTTTTATATCACAAGTTTTCTGAATTGTTATGTTTAAATATGCAAATGATCCACTATCTCATTAATTATGCACAGATTTGCATTCATCTCCAGCACATAAATCTGATCGCTGGATGAAGGCAGGTTTATTATTCTGGTCTGATTTTAAAGGTTTCTCTGTTCATCATAAATCAGAAAATACTGTCAGCAGACAGAACACAAACACATTCTCAGCATGATTTCAGGAGTAACATGTTGTAGAGATCAGTGTGAATGAAATCTGAACAAACCTTCAGAATATAGAGAGGAACACAACTGTTTGTAAGAGAAACACTCTTTACAGACTGAGCTCTACACACACACAGTGTTATAAAAGAAACTCTTTGGGTGTGTTTTTTTCTGATGTGTTGTGTTGTGATGAGAAGTGTATTTTTTATTTATTTTTTTATTTGTATGAATACGTCTGCTTCCCCTCCCGCTCTGAGACACGTTTAACAACCGCATCTGGAGCCAGAAGGGCTTGAACACACACTGCTACCCAGAAGCTTCTGCTGCGGCCGCGGGGTCACCGCCGCTGAGAGCAGAAACGCTGTGGATGCCACACAAACCAAACACAGAAATCCAGGATAAAGACTTTTTTCCTGTGGTCTGAAACCCTGAAAGACATTTCGAGTAGGAAAATATCTCCTTTCCTGAGACTGAAACTCTGCAGACACACGCTTCCCAACATCACCAGCGTTCATGTTCATCAGACTCTATTATGAAGAACCGATATCGATTCTGGCATTTCTATCCTACACTGAAAAATCCTTCACTTTTCAATAGAAATTGACATTAAAAAGAAATACGTTGAATTAAACTACATTTGAAAGACTGAAATAGTATTTTCTTGTAAATCAAAAATCTTTTACAATTCCTTTACAGCTTCTTCTTGTTTTAGTTTTCCACTGATGCATGAACTAAACATTATTTGTAGCTCCCGCCATCCAATAATCGCAATAATCTCTGTGCTTCACTACATTTTAATATTAAACACAGACCCAGCTTTTAAATTCTGTTAATTTTATCACTAAACACAATCATTAAGTGGCATTTTGTCGCTCTTTAGTGTGCCGTGACGCATCTCCGTTCCTCTTTACTACTAGTTACAGCATGAAATAAACATGAATGAACATCAGAAGATGATTAAAGAAACCGAACAATTCACGGAAATGAATCATGAATCATGTCAAAATCAATCAGTGATTCAACCGCAGAACTCTTGAGATCATTCAGTGTCATCAGTTAGCTAGAGATAATAACGGTAATGATAAAAAGAAATAATAACTGTGTTTAAATGCCAATATTTCAACAATACATTGCAGCAGAAATATAATTCTATCATTAAAAGTTGATAAAACTGTCTTGTGTGCAATTTAAATGTTAATGTGCTATTTGAGTTTGTTTCAGTGTTGAATATTAGTTTATTAGCATTTATTGTTAACTTCAGCAATTACTAATGCATTAATAAAATAAAGAGCTGTTAACATAAGTGAATGATCCTGAGCTGACACTGTTAGGAACTAACACTAGCAAAGATTAATACATACTGTAACAAATTCGACAGCAGAAGAGGGACCTCACTTCCTGTTCCTGTTCAAACATCTGCACGGCTCTAAACGGACAGAGATGATGCGTGAGGGAATGCACACAGATACTGTGAACTAAACTGATCTCTGGTCAGTCTCTGTGACGGTGGCATGATTAGACCGATCTTAGTTACTTCTGAGTTAGTCACACTTCCGTAACATGACACACAGTATGCCAAACACTGCACTCATTAAAACAACAATAACTCATAATTAAACACAAACATCGACTCTCGTTTGCATCAAGATCACTGGAATCCTCATTAAAACACGAGCGTGAATGAAGCGCAGCTCAAATCCCCAGCACAGATTAACCAGCTAGATTAAAACTAATTAAACCGCTGGTAAAAATAGTAACACCTTTACATTCATGTAATCTGCTCACGTTCCTCAGTGACTGACAGCTGCCTGTGATCAGGAGTTTCTCACTTTATCTTCCAGACGCACAGCCTCAGACTGACCATCAGCTCCGCCACCATCAGACACACTTATATATGCCTCAGACTCACAAGTACGTGTGTTTATGTTATATTTTATATTATATTTTATTTAAAATAACTTATGGGCTAAATATTCAAATATAGAAGGAAAATAATTTTAAAAGTTTTTCCCTTTATGTAGATTTTTTTCTTTGTTTTTTCCCTCTATTCTGCTTGTTTTAAATCCCAGAGTCTCATTTTAATGCTTATATATGCAAATCAGTATATTATGATTTCTGAGATCACGTGACACTGAAGACTGGAGTAATGATGCTGAAAATTCAGCTGCGCATCACAGGAATAAATTGCGTTTTAATATATATTACAATAGAAAACAGTTATTTTAAATTGTAATAATATTTCACCGTCTTAGCAACAATTTGATCTTCTTTCAAAAGCATAAATAACGTGCTGATGCCAAACTTTGCATGATTTTAGAGTACAGTACAGTCACTGGAGGAAGCTGTGGTTGCCATGGTACATTATAATAACATCCAGAAGGATTGTTTATTATGTATATCGCCACTAATATAAATGATATGTTCGATATATATACTCTATAGGCGAGTGTTCGGCTCTGTCTATAGAATCTGATCAGATGTCTGTTTCCGCTGCTGGTATCTGATCACTAATCGATGGATTCGGATTGAGTTCTGGTTTGTTTTCTACCTTTCCCGACGCTCCGTCTCCCAGCAGCACGATCTTCAGCTGCCGCTCCTGGATCTCCTCCTCCGAGTCCGACATCCTCCCGACACGCCGACACAACCGAGAGAACCGAGCGAACCGGGCCGAACTCGCAGCGACGCGCGCAGATTTAAGAGCGACGCGATAATCTGATCACGGATCCGCTCGCCGCCATCTTTCCTCGGCGCAGACCATCCTCGTCATCAGCGCGGCTCTAAACACGCTTTATATAACTGAACAATATCAGAATTATGCAGGAAAACTCATCGGTTATTAGACTAATGTTTAATTCGGGAGCGAGCGCGATTTACGGTGTTTGTGCGGACTGCGCGCCCCCGACGCCGCCGGAATGGACTCGTCCTTCTTGACGCTTCTCTGTTGCCATGGAGACAGAGAGAGAGAGAGAGAGAGAGAGAGAGAGAGAGAGAGAGAGAGAGAGAGAGAGATTACATAATCATTACACAATTATTCATACAAATTAAAAAAAAAAAAAAATTAAACAACATCGCTTATCTTGCATAAAATTTCTTTTAAACACCAAACCTCTTCAAAGGTTGCCAATTTTCTAATAAGAATAAATTCATCACTAAACGAGCAGAAATCAAACCTTTGCGTGTTAAAACAATATTAACCTTTTCCCATAATCTTATCTTTCTTAGAGAGCGCGCTTTATGACACACAACTGAACAACTAGGATTTAGAACAACTAATAGAGATGAACAGTGTTGAAAATGATGTGTATATTATATAGGCTATAATTCTACAATAAAAACCCATCAGCATCTCAGCATTCATAATAAATAATTTCACTACTCTAGTCCCAAATGTGTGTTTTCAGTGCCATTGAAGAGCAGTTTCTGGTTCCCCAGTGCCCTTCAGTGAACAGTTCTTAAAAAGAGCCATGTTTCAGTCTGAATTAACTCTTTCTGCTATAAAAGAAATAATGGAAAGGTTCTTTGGATGTTTTTCATGAAACCACTGATGCCAATAAATAACTTTTTAATTTTAAAATCTTTTGAAGAAACAATAAAAACTCGAAAATAAACTGCACTGTTATTCGGCCCTAAACAGAACCACTAAATTACTTTAACCAATTAACAAGAGACTAATCTGCTCCAAATAAGATGAAGTGCCAATGGAAGACAACACACACACACACACACAGAGAGAGAGAGAGAGAGAGAGAGATTACACAATCAGAGGAGGATCTGCAAAAACAGCATCCAAACTATAAGAGAAACATCTGAACACTTGATCCAGAGAAAACTCTCTTTATACACGAAGAGATCTACAGAGACATGCTCGCTGACAGAAACACTATTCACAACACAGACTTATGTATTTCTATTATTTATTTTCTAAAACATTCTATAACCATGAAGTCTTTTGCCATTTTAGACTCCAGTTGTCATGCCCGTGCAAATGATTTAAACAATATAAAATATTAGAGCCGTAAGAGGCATAAAATGTGGAAGAGAAGCAGACGAACACGTTTTGATCAAATTAATAGATTTATGAATACATTAAATAAAACTATAAGAAATATTATCTTTGAATGCCTTTGATTACTGGACAGAATAATGCATTATATACATCTGCAACTCTGAATGCGAGAATAATGGAGCTCTATATTTACAAAAGAAAAAAAAATTAATTACAAACTTCTTTGTAATTAAACTTAATTATAATGAACTGTAAAGTTCACATATATCTTAAGTATCTTAGTAACTTAAAGGTCAGGCGTTATCATACCATGTACAAACATTGCTGTTGTTATTATTAAAGGTAAGTGTACCTGTACTTAGGGGCGAGTTTGTCCTCAGACGTGATCTGGAAGAACAAAAAAAAAATCTCCAATAGAGACATCTGGGGACATTATTTACATAATGTAAAAAATAATTTGTTTTTATTGTAAAAATGCAGGTTTTCTATCATGGTGAGTGTTTAGGGCCCACAACAGTATTGTTATAAAACCATGGAATAACTTATAAAAAGAAAGACAGAAAGAGACTAACACCGTAGGTATTGTATGATCACTATGGTGGGTGTGCCGGGTGTCATATGGAGAAAAACACACACACACACACACACACACACACACACACACACAGTTCCTCCTTTCAGACACCACATCAACAGAAATGATCAGGAAGTAACACACTCCTCACTGTATCAGTGTCACACCTGAAATCTGTAAAACTGATATACTTATTTACTTAGATGAGTATTTGTTTATTGGTTTATTTTTTTATTTTATGTTTGAAGGTGTAAAGTGAAAAGTGAAAATAAAAATAAAAATCAAATTGCACGCATTTGTTTGAGTGGAAATGTTTGCAAGCCCAGTTTGAGAATCATCTTTTCATAGACTTCTCCACCCCAGAGATCAAATATCACGGTCTGAGTTTCTATTTCATCTATTATTTGAGCGTGAATTTGGTAAAAACCTGCAGCTGTAGAGCAGTGATCTGACAGAACAGACAATAACACACTCAGCTTCACTCACATGAATCACTCGAGTCTGGAAGCGCGTGTCAGAGCCCGAGAGTCCAGCTGCTCGAGCTCGAGCTCATCATCAGCACATCGCGAGATCATCTGAACACCACAGATCTGCTCAAAGAGGAGTTTCTGGAGTCTCGAAGAGGTTTGACCTGGTGGAGCTCCCGGGATCTGACCGAAATAAATCACCAGAAGACACTGGAGAGACACTGGAGACACTAAACGGGACGCTCGGAACTCTGCCGAACTTTAATATGATCGAGAGATTCATGCAACATATATCGCTTGAGTTTATCTGAGACAACGGACACGAAATAAAAGCTATGCATTTTGATTATTGCAGATTTACACTATATTAAAGAAAAAATATTGTCCGACTGCGCACCTCACGTGATATATGCCTCATAAAGGCCTACCGTATAAGTAATGCAATAACAGGTTTATTAACTATTATATATTTAGTAATAATAATACGTTTGCATGAAATATAGGAACATAACAGTTTCATTAACAAATAAATAGGCCTACATAAATAGTGCGTAAATGTTAACACACCAAAGATTTGAGTTTAAAAAAAAAAGGCTACATAAACTTAAATTCAGATTAAGTCCAAACTGCACATACAGAAACGCTATTTATGTAGCTGAGCATTAACACGTCATTTTGTCCCACCAAAGTAATAATTATATTTCTTATAGGCCTATTTATTAGCACAAATCTAGAAACACACACACACACACAGACAGAGAGAGAGAGAGAGAGAGAGAGAGAGAGAGAGAGAGAGAGCGTGCAAAACAGAAAGATCGCTAGATAAAAATTTAATTATGAAGTAATATTATTATTATTTGCTGAGTGTATTATTTAAAATTATTACTAGGCATGCATGGAATTACGTGAATGCTTAAACTAAAATAATAATAATAAAAATAATTTAAATTATTTGAAAGCATAATTTGCATAACCTACATTTTATTTTAGACAACAACAATAATAAAAGGCATGTGTTTCATTTTAAATTATTGTAAATTGTATTTTGTATTGTATTTGTATTGTATTGTATATTGTAAAGCATAATAAAAATAAATTGTTTGTAAAATTGTAAAGCGACCTGCCTGTACTCATCTGATCTGTGTTTTTATTTAAAAGCAAGGGAATGTAAAACCATCTTCCCGTTCTGTTTTCGACACGCTCCTAAATGTTCCGTGTATTAAGTCAAGCTGGAGTGTAATTGGACATGATGATTAGACGTGATAATTAGAGTGACGCGGTGACGTGTTAACTGCTGGAGGCGCGAGGTTAAACGCACGCGCGCACCTGTTAAGCATTTCCACGCGCGAAACATCTGCTTCACATCACGCTCTGTATCTGCGGGACTCCCGGTGATCCGGTGCCTGAGAGTCGAGCAGGGACCGGGAGATTCTCCGAGAAAGAGCCGCACATGTGCGGACTCATCATTCCGTTAGCAATGACCGCCTCGCAGGTGGACGAGTGTGAGCCGCGAGAGAAGTGTCTGAAATCACAATCTTCTTTCATTAAACGTGAAACTTGATCTAGAACAACAACTGGCTCATGTCTCTGCGCGGGGAAATGATTGCCCTGATTACGTGCCATTATGTGTGACAGGCGCGCCGCGCGCTCTATTAGCGTGTAGAAAGAAATTGTCCTTGACGTCCAGAATTTGACCAAAAATATACAGGCTTTCTCGAGATAGTAAAACAGTACTTATGCACTGGGAAACTGCGAGGCCGCGTTAAAGGTGCAAATCCTGTCAAAATATGGACTAGTGGACTATAGATGACACGCGACACAACAGAGCGATTCATTACACGATCACACCACAGATACAGCGCCAAGCCTCCGTGCACACTTCAATCCGAATCAGTTCGGGTTTGACGTCATGGCGTCACGGGTTGTTTGCAAACAAATAAATCGGTATAAAAAGCTTGCAGTGGAACATTAATCTAAAAAGACAAGAAGCTTATTTGTGAGTGATCAATCGGGTTTGGAGAGGCGAAATGAAGCTCCATCTGCGAATGATTTCCAGCCCGCTTGTGCTCGAGACTAAAGCTTAGGCCCTGCTCCCTCTTCTCTCTTTTTTCTTGGTCATTACACACATTTTCCCGGAAAGCTGAACCGTCGGACTCGCTGCATTTATGTTGAAGAATGTGAAGGCTCGTGCTCTTCTCTGGGTGCATCTCTCAGCACATGCACGCGCTCGCTGAGAAATCACTGCTAAATATCGACCTGATTTTCCTCCACACCGTGAAAAATCATTTTCAGATTTTGCCATTTCAGCTTTTTTTTTTGTGTGTGTGTGTGTGTGGATATATATATATATATACATATTTATATATATATATATATATATATATATATATATATATATATATATATATATATATATATATATTTATTATATATATATATATATATATATATATTATATTATATATATTTAAATATTATTTAATATTTATAATAAAATATATATTATTTTTTTTCTATTGTGCAGACAACAAGAAAATGTATGTTTATTGGCCCTCAACTGAGATGAAAGTTGAATGAACTGTTGTTTCAGCTCAAAAACGCATGTTGAAACAGCTGCATCATAAACTGATTTACTGCAAGTACATAAAAAAAATCATCTTTAAATCTACAAATACTGACAAAAACGGTTGATTTTTTATTTTTTTTTTAATCTTAATTTATGATATAATGTTCCCAACATATCTTTAAACAACGGCAGCACACCGAAATAAATAAATAAATTAGATGATAAAAAAGGTACCAAAGTTTGTAAGTTGACTCGACCGGCTCATGTCAACCCAAAACAGATACACGCTTAGGGAAAATACTCTTGTTAAGAATAAATGTGTTTTTTTTATTTTGTGGGAATGTTGTGGTTTTTCTCTATGGGTCTTAATAACCTCTCGTTGGCATCAATGTTAATGTCAAGATTCAATGTCGAATATGCCTCGCATTTCCCAGCATTCATCCTAAGTCTGTTATTAAAATCCAACTTTCCACCTGAAAACTGCCAACAAAGAAAACAGGATGAACTGTGATGATTCTCCGGTGTTTTCAAAGCGATGGATTGTTAAATAACGCGCTCATACAGGCCTCACGTGACCTTATTTCTTATTTCAAATTGTAGCCTGTTGTCATGAGATTTTGTATTGAAAAATTTGACTTTACTGACGTTTGGCATATACAGCAAGGATCAATTGCGAGATAATATGATCGTTTTTGTATTTCTCCACACAAAACCTAATGACAAAACCAAAACACAGGATGTTTGTATTCCTGATGTTCCCTTTACAATCCCGTCACACAAACATCTTTGTAAAATAAAATAAAATGACATGATGCAAAGAAAGCAGGCTCCAGCTCTTCTTCACATGAACACGCATTAATCTGAACCTGAGAGACAGAGACAGTCCTGATCATCTCCTCTCAGTCTGTCAATCACACCTCACTGTATGAAGACTAACAGCTGCTTGTCTCTTCATCAGCTAGAATATAATAAACACCACAGAGCCAATCATCTGTTTTACAGTAGGATCTTTTATATGTTTGATTCATTATTATTATTATTTTTATTATTATTATTGATACTGGGCGTGTTACATTGCATAAGAGAGGTTATTATAAACTAATGTCAGAATAATAAATCAACGAAGCGAAATGTATATACACATATATAATATTTTTATTGAAATGTAATTCATGCATTTATATAGCTACACAAATATTTAGCTGTGTAATTATAGCCAGCGGTATTGAGAGTCTCGCGAGGCCTTGTTCTGAGCGCATAAATCAAAGCGTTTGAAACGCGATACAAAATAACATTAAATCATAAACCCGGTACATTTATTAGTATTATCATAATTAGTATTACTGAACATATATAGGTGATGGTTTGATTATAGTCTGTTGATTTTATTATTATTTTAGTCTGTTTATTGTTTGCTGACACGAATTTCAGTAATTAGTCCGAAGCTTTTTTTGTCTTCAATAAATATCAACGAGGCTTTAATAACGAAGAGAAGCTTTTTATGCTGACCTGAAATATTAAAGGAGAATTCCGCGGCGGATTGCGTGTAATAACACGAACATATGGAAAAACGGGACGGTTCTCCCTCAGAACCCGAGCTTCTAGAGGGTTTCTGTGACTCTGTGTCAGACTTACACTGAATTCAGAGCCTCCAGTGGGCTCGTGTCACGGGACATTAAGTTCATGCTTCTATGACAGATCTCATAAAATGCGAGAAACACGACTGAAATTATGCTTCATATGTTTTAATGTTTGATTTCTTTTTCATTAAACAAAACACGTTACACTAATATGAAAACATACATGTGGAGTAAACGTTGAGATCTCACGGCTCACTTATCGAGTCCAACAAAAAAAACAGTATCTTTCTCTGATTTTAATATTTTGTACTGTGGGGAAAGTGCCGGTCTTACCGTTACCGAACGCGCAGTAACGACATCAAGTGCTGTTTTCCAACCAGAAGAGAGAACGTTTTGCTAAAACCCGACACATTTTCCATACATTCTGAAATGAAATCCTAATAAAGGGAGTCAAACAGATATAGTCCTGGGAAGAGAACAAACTCGGAGCCGGTGCTGCGAATAAATCTCCCGGTGTTGGCTCCTCAGTAAACGACTGTCTGTAGAATAAATACGCGTGAGTCCCGGTGTCACTGGTGTCCGGTGCAGGAGGAGGACAGGCTCCAGGAGGGCAGGCAGTACGTGTACGGGTAGTAATAGGAGAGCAGCGGCGGTCGCAGCAGTTCTCCGGGGCTGTACTGCCTCCGGTCGTCGCGCACCAGAACCTTCACGGCCACTTTCTTCGCCGCCGGGGCCGAGGCCAGCAGATCGGCGGCCATCTGGCGTCGCTTGGTTTTGTACCGTCGGTTCTGGAACCAGATCTTGACCTGCGTCTCGGTGAGTTTGAGAGAGGCGGCGAGGTCCGCGCGCTCCGGTCCCGACAGATAGCGCTGATGATTGAAGCGCCGCTCGAGCTCGAACACCTGCGCGTGCGAGAACGCGGCGCGGGAGCGCTTCTTCCGCTGCTTGGGCTGATCGCTGCTCTTCTCCTCGCCGGCGTTACAGTCTGGAAAAGAACCCGAAACGCTTTACTGCGTGCGCTTTACGTATAACTGTCTCTGAAGTTCATAATGGTACATGTGCGACAAACAACAAGTCTATATGATTAGAAAAAACGTGCATATGAAATGTGCATTGATTTTTTTTTTTTTTTGATATGGTATCTTGATGCATCAACACGTTTCTACGATAACGTTTTTAAAGTATTGCAAAGCCCATAATAGAATATCATGGTATTAGTATAGTCCATGTGCAATAAATAAACAAACAAGTCTGCTGTAGGCCTACTTTAAAAAACGTTCATGGTACTGTCCTCTTTTTGCATGTATGATAATACATAGCTATATAAGTTTCTCCGATAATGTTTTTGATAGGCTTCGGTAACGGAACGCTTTCTTGAACGGTTTGCTGAATTGTTCATGGAGCTCAAGTATTTCCAAACTCAAATCAAACTGGTTTACTCACCGGACACGCAGTCCAGGCCTTTGCAGTGCTCCGCCGCCGTGGATTCCGGATCCGTTTCGTCCGCTAAATCTGCGTCTTTTTCGGGCTTTGCGTCGATTCGCGCTTTACTGTCGTTGTCCTCGCTCATCCCGGAGTCCGAGTCGTAGTTCTTGTGCTCTCTCTCCTCGCTCCTGTCCGGTCCATCCATTTCACCGAAGATTTTCCAGCACGCGCGTTTTGAGAAACAAACATCCAGATCGTTCAAATGTCGAGACTCCTCTTTTCGGTTCAGAATGGCTTGAATGGAGAACGGCATCAATGTGTTACTGCGCACAGCCATTTCAAGCAGGAAAAGTCACTGTTGATCACAAAGCAACGGGGTTAGGCGCTCCAGATTCGGATCTAATGCAGATTGAGCCCCGCGGCGGCAGCTCGGTCGCATCGCGGCCCGCGTGAACGGAGTTTCTGTGGATGCGCATCCTCGTCGCCAGAACGCGAGTGTGAATGAACACAGCGCTACTATCCTCTTCACCTGCGGCTGACTCTGACCCCTCAGCGCCCTCCCATTGGCCAGACAGACAGCTGTTCCAACTTCTGATTGGCTGCGTGGAGCTTCCACATATTTCAGAACACCCAGAACGCGTAACCCGTTAACCCTTAAACACCCGCTGCCCTGAATGAAGAGATATCAGTGACCCTTTTAAATGACAGTGACGACTGAATACGAGCTGGTGACAAAGTAGGTCCACAACACGAACAGACGCACAAAAACAGCGCAAAAGCAAAACCGCAATTACCGAAATCGGAATCTGGCACAAACTCACTCATCGTTCCTCTGAACGCTTTTAAGGGCAAGTCTATAATTTTTCAGTGTTCGGTAACATCACACGCTAAATCTCGTTTTTATGTGTGATTTTATTCTCAGCTCGCTCGCCGTCGGATCAAGTAAGTAGCTGTCTCTCAGATTAATGTACTGCTGCTCATGTTTTATGTTTTTTGTGTCGTCTGATATTAATATCTTCTGATTAATAATTTTAATTGTGATGAATAAAAGCACTGAAACAATTACACCTCATTTGAGTTTTAACAGATTTCGTCACTAATTAAAAATAAGATGAAAATAAGATTAAAATGTTTCTAATTTCGACTCTAATTTCGACTCTCATATTTGAACAAGTTTTTTGGGGCATTGAAAATGAACGAGGCCTAAAAACGGTACAAGAAAAATATGAATTATCTAGCCTACAGTGAATATGCGGAAGACTGCTTTTATTTTATCATTGAACAGCAACAGCATAACAACAGCCTAATAATAATAATAATAACAACGATAACAATAAACAAACCAGAAATCCTTTCTTATTCGATTTTTCTTGTGATTCTTGTTTTCGATGGAGCTGATTTCGGCAGACTTTCTTCAGATGGACTGCATACAAAAAGAAGAAAGTGTCACATTAAATAATTCTAAAACAGATTTTCGTGGTTCTGACATTCTGTTCTGGACAGATATATATGGTAAGACATTATATATTGTGAACGTTTACGACTAAAATTAAATCCTAAACTGCTGCTGCTAATTTATTATATTACTGATAAGATATTTCAGTACATCAACAGCTGAGGTTATTGTATTTAATAAAACAATCCGGTTTATTTAGCGTTGACGGGGAAATATCAAATTTAACACAAAAAAATATAATTCAGTGGTTAATATAATCATGTAGTTGGACTTAGAGCGTCAAACTGTTTTTTATTCTTATTTTATCGCGTTGTGAACCATAAATCGCTTTATAAAAGTAAAACACTGTTTATCAGCTACTAAATGATTTATCAATACCTGCGCGCATTTTTAAAGTAGTTTTCTATTATTTTTTCCTAACCCAGTATTACTATAGGCTTACACATTTTTTCTGTAGCCTAATGTTTTTACCAAAGCGTCATAACAGCTAATATAGATTCTGGTGTTTTATTTCACTAAATATTTATATCAACGCAATTTACAAAATTACGGTTGACGTTTAATATAATACTATCAAAATAATACAATATATAGCTATGAAAAATGTAACATAAGCAGCTTATTTTACACTTAACAGTTCAACTTTAACCAGTTAAACTATTATCACACCGTGGATTAATTCAGAGGCTGATGCTGAGGATAAAGAACATCATTTACACGCTGCACACAAATAAATATTACGGTAATTGTATTTTCCCTCGCACACGGCTCTTAAAAATATTAGTCGGGTGAACATGATGTTCAGAAATGATTTTATATTCTTAGTAAATATCAATAAGACCGCTGAACCCCAGCGTGCGCGTCTCTCTCTCCATCTAGCGGCCACGCGCCTTGCTTTCGGCCTGATAAGCGACTTTTTTTATACATATATTTGCGGCTCTGCGCGTGATATCCGCGAAAGATGGATCACCGCGAGCGTGCACGTGTGTGGGAAACCGGCACGCTCGCGAACCATAAATTGCGCGTGCACGCGGAGGACAATGAAGGCGTCGGGCGCAATAATTTTCAAAAAAAGTCAGGAAACTCTATGGAGGAGCGTGCACGTGGAGTCAAAGATGTTTATCAGCTACAGTTTGGGAATACATGCGTCTGCAAAAGTGAGTTAACCTGACAAAACTATGACCTCAATTAAAGTAATAATGAAGGTGTAGGCTCGTGTTGGTCTGCAGTCATGTCAGATATGAATGCGAAGTGAGTTTTAACAGTATCTGACAGGTTAGTGATTCACTCCCACACTGCAGACATGCAGGACTCTACAGGAAAAACACATTCATGAGAGAATGGCGTGACACGCATGACAGCATCTCCTTTACAACACACCGCCGCCTTCATGCCAGTATGAAAGCCCTTCTGTGTTTTTCCTGCCAGATGAAACTCATGTGCGGCGATTTAAAGCTCCATCTCGTCCAGATGCGTTCGCCTCGGTCCCTCATTGCTTCTGACAGCGGCTCCTCGCGGAACACGAGCAGACAGACGCAGAGAAGCGAGGGATGAGAGACGTGTGTCACCATGGAAACGGAAAAGGCCCTCATTCATACCTGCAGGAAGCAGAAGTTCAGACCCGCACCGGGACATCTGACTGCGTCACGAGCTAATACTCACCCGCTTTGATTTGCAAAACAACAAAAAATTGGAAAAGTTTAATCTCTGTACTTTTTGAGGTGCGCTCACGTGCACGCGGTCATTTCAATAGGAATCAATGCATTTCCACATGCACTTTTCGCTTCGGGTTCAGCTGGACATAAGAATTCGCCTCACTGACCAACAGAAGAAGAAACGTTTGCATCACACATCGCTACTTTTAGACTAAACATATGCTGCATTCACAAGCGCGTAAGAGCTAATTAGAATGCGTTGAATTTGATTGTGCATGCATGCATCTTTTTCTGCGTTAAATTCAAAACGATTTTGTAACATCTACAATATAATGAATAAAGAATCGACTGCTGTGAATTTACTCATTGTTGATGCACAGTAGCCCATCATATTTTGCATCTATTTAAAATAGTTTTGAAATTCTATCAGATCTATTAATATAGACGCTAAATTTTCTCACTAAACTAGGTTTAAAAGAAAACCCCGAGCGTCCTGCTCTTAACTAGCACGTTCATGTGCATTTAACCCATGAATAAGATCTTTCCCACATGACTCGAACACCAACACAGACTCAAACCTGCAGGGACAGGAACAGAAAACGTGTCCATTACTGCACAAACCCCGCTCAGATGGGACTGTTGTGAAAAGGAGAGTATGGCCACCCGCAGACTAATGAAGGCAGAGAACAGACTGTGCTTCCAGTGCAACCTGGGAACGAGCGAGACAGAGACATCCAGCCACCGAGAGAGAGAGAGAGAGAGAGAGAGAGAGAGAGAGAGAGAGAGAGAGAGAGAGAGAGAGAGAGAGAGAGAGAGAGAGAGAGAGAGAGACTGAATGTGCGTCCAGAGCCAATCAATCAGTTCACATCAGAGCTATATAATGCTCGTTTATCTGTTTTGTCGCGGGTTATGCACATTACTGTTTCTCTTGCTCTGTTGTTCTAATGTGGGTAATTTTATAATGTTTGTATGGAGGTATGGATTGAGTAACTGGAGACCAGAGACAATCTGAACACGGAGCACTTCGAGGAAAACACAGAAAAAGAAAGAAAACACCTGAGAGTTTAAATGCTACAGACAAATACAGGGATTTTAAACAGAAAACCTACTCATATGAATTAATTCTCACATATTGCAGATGTTTTTGATGTTGTTTAATGTGTGTGTTCATTGTTTGTGTATATACTATTTAGAGACACCTGTTAAAAGTTTTTAATCTTTTTATCTCAGCGGCTTTCTTGGTTTAATAAAGTAAATAAATGAACAAATAAATTCATTATTAGCTTTTCTAGTTAGTGTCATTATAGTTATATAAATATATATATTAGTCCTGTCAACTGATTAATCGCATCCACAAAACTTTTTTGTTTACATTATGTATGTGTACTGTGTATATTTATTATGTAGATATAAATACACACACGCACGTGTATATTTCAGGGAAAAATATTCTTATAATATGAAATACATTTATTTATAATATCAATTATATGAATAAAAAAATAGTAAATACATGTAAAAAAAATTCTACATTTATTCTGTATGTGTGTGTATTTATATATACATAAATATACACAGAACACACATATGCAAACGAAAACTTTTATTTTGGATGTGATTAATCATTTGACAGCACTAGTATATATACACATTTAGAGACGGCATTACACTGCAAAAATGATTATCTTATTCTTTTTGTCTGGGTTTCCATGAATATATATATATATATTCCAGAAAACAATCTTGTCATTTTACTTCTCCAGTAAATGTATCTTGATAGTACTGAAAAACAATTAAGACAAAAATTTCTTGCAGTATATTTGCTTTAGGGATCAATTTTCCATTAAGCACAACCCCAAAGTTTTTTATTTTATTTTTTATTATATTTTGATCACTTCTGTGTGGGTTTGTGTTTGAGGGAGAGCTGGTAGAACAATAATACTAGTTGGTGCCGAGTTTAAAAATGACCTGCAAATGAAGGAAATAACTGAATGGAACATCTAAAGAGATCATATTCAGCCTCCTACTGGAACAAATGAGGAGGTCTCTGTTAAAACACACACAGCTGTTTCCTGCTGCACTCGATTAAAACGTCCAATAATAAATGAGCGACGGAATAATCTATTCTTAGCTGAACCGCAGGAATAAAAGCCCTTCTCTGAAAGCCTCCCTCTCTCTCTCACACACACACACACACACACACACTTTTAAACCGTATCTTTGGCACCCAGAACAGTTTAACTAAACACCGAAAACTTTAAATACTTTTCATTTACTGCTGATTTATATCTATTATAACATTGAAGTTAATAACTGAACCATAAAATAAAAAAAAAACAAAAAAAAAAAAAACTGCACAAAACGAAATATATATAAAAAATCAGATTGGATTGGATCAGTGTTGTGGTTTTGTTTTATAATGGTAAGGTTATAATATGGAAATGGTAATGTAATTAAATTAATGGGCATTGTTTCTCACTCATTCACACACACACACACACTTACACACTCTTAGACACACACACACTCTCAAACACACACACAGACACACACACACACACATACACAGACACTTACACACTCACTCACACACTCAGGGACACACTCACAGACACACACACACACACACATACACACACACACACACTCACGCTTATCTCTCTCAGACACACTCACAGACACCTCACACACACACACACACACACACACACACACACACACACACACACAAACACTCACAGACACACATACACTCACATACACACACTCACAGACACACACTCACACACACACAGAGAGTGGTGTAAAGCTGCGTTGATGAACTGAATGAGTTATTTCCACACAGCAGCTCTTCTTCATCAGTCTCTTGATTCGTCTGCAGAACTGAATCATGTTGATTCTCGGCTGCTCTGATTCAGATTCATTTCCCCACACTCTCTGAGCTTTTAACTACTACTAACGATGAACAGGAGCAGATAACACTTCATCGTTTGGCTCTTTTTGAAGGCGTCTCGTCAGATTTCTGTGCTCCGCGTGTGCGAGGAAGAGCAGGACTCGTGTCACGCTTGCGTCCCCTCACCGATCTGAGACACACACACACACACACACACACACACACACACTGCATGAACATTTATCATCTGCTATTCTTAAAGATCACACCCCATAATGCAAAGCACACGACCTGTTCTTTCATTTCCAGTGTGACAATCAACAGTAAGAGATTTCTAACATGTCTTTCTTGACTCATTATTGGATCAAACTCACAAGGTTCAGACATTTTTACACAAAACGGAGTCAAAATGCAAAATATCTGTATTCAGGAGCTGAACACCTCTCACTGAATAACATTAAATATGAAGCATGAGGCCATGTGACAGTTTAGCAAACTACTGTTTGAACAACTTAGATATATACATTTTATAAATACAGTAACGGTACTTAAAAATAGAGTAACAGTACTAAATAAAAATACCAGCACTAATGACTCTATATAAAAGCAGTACACTATGCATATAAGAGCAGTACACTAGTCTTCATTCTGAACAGTATTTCTCAGACGCACAGACAGACTGACCGTGTGTTCGGGGAGTTCTCCTCTTTCCCGCTGAGTTTACTGAGAGCTCGAGTGGACGGTTTGCTGGGTTTATTCCTGAAAAACAAACGTGAGAGATGAGTGTTCATTCGTGGAGCTGTGAGCATCGCAGCATCAGACGTCTGCCGTACTTCTCTGCCTCCAGACGGGACGCGGCGCGAGTCGTCGCTCTGCTTTGGGTCTCTTCCTCATCATCCTCTTTTTCTCCGTCTCTTTTCTCTGATGCTCCTGTATCTGTGAACGAGAGAAACAGGGCTATAATAAGAAATAAACATAATAATGTAATCAAAAATGAAATTTAAACAGAATAAAACAAATACATAATGAATGAATAAATGACATTTAAAAAAGCAAAGAAAAGAATGAATAATTAATAAATAAAAGTTAAATTAAAATAAACATCAAACAAATAAATTCATTAATAAATTAGATTAAAATAAACAAAAAACGAGTGAATAATACAGTATTATAAGAAAATAAAAATATAATGAAAAATGAATTCAAATATACAGATTGAAATAAACTTAGTTAATAAATTAGATCAAAATAATAAAAATTAGATTAAAATAAAAAATATTGTGTATGGTAAATACAAGTACTGTAATAATAAATAAACATAATAATGTAACTTAATAGAAACTAAATATTTTCATAATAATATTTTATATATATTTACAATATAATTATTTGACAGTAGGCTATAAAACTGGGTCTACACACCAGAGTCATCTGTTGCAGAGGATGCTTTGGAGGGTCGTCCGCGGCGGGTCGGTTTCTGCTGCCGGTCCTCCTGAACACACACACACACACCCACGCACGCACGCACGCACACACACACACACACACCCACGCACGCACGCACACACACGCACACAGACACACACACACACACACACACACACACGTCAGTCATTCATGCGTATGTCAGATCACATCAGTTAGTGAGTCAGGAGTGTTTGTTTGCTCACGGTCACATCTTCCTCGTCCTTCCTCTCCTCCTCTTCATCACTCGCTTTGATCATCTCCTGATCTTCAGATGGACTCGCTGAGAGAAACAGAGACAAATCAAACACAAACGGAGTAAGATGACCATTCAGGCATCAAGCTGTACGACTCTAAACAAAACGAGAGGTTCAGCAGAAGGATCACGCTGCTCTTTTCCATACAGTGATGATTAATGAGGATAAAATCTACTGACCTTCATCTTTTCTCTGTTTGGCAGATTGTTCTGGTTCTTCCTTCACCTCCGCTGTCGAGTCCTGCAGAAACACTCATTATAAAGATATACATCACACACACACACACACACACACACACACTCGCTGACTGACTTACTGGAGCAGAAGCAGGAAGATCGTCTGATCTCTTCCTTTTCAGTGCAGGTTTCACTACAGAGAGAGAAAGAGTGAGAGAGAGAGACAGGTGAACTGATGATCTACAGACAGACAGGTGTGTGTGTGTGTGTGTGTGTGTGATTCACAGTCACCTGCAGGAGCGTCTCTGGTCTGGGCTGCGGAGCGGCGACTTCTGCGGCCCTGCTGAAAACATAAAACATGATGTCAAATACTAAATTAATGCTGGCTCTGACAGTATTTCCATAATAAATCAATACACAGTTTTCATAAACTCTAAATGTTTGGCCTGATGATGATGATCAGTACTGGACAGCGATTCTTTGTTATTTACATGAATAACACACAGACTGAAACTACACCTTGTTTTACGATCTTCGGGAAAGCAGAATCTCCCTGATTTTAAAACAATTCATAAATTGATTGTAGAGTGTAAGTTCAATAATCTGGCTGAACAACAAATTCTCCAACATTTGAACACTATTTAAAATCAGGAAAGAGACTCAATACGAGAGACAAGTTAAAATCTATAACAATGAATCTTGTAAACCTAGAGTTTTTAAGCATTTTTTATTTAAATCGTGTTTTTCTCTGCAATTGAAAAATCAGCCAAACACACAATCAAACGCACCTCTTTTGGCTCCTCCTCCACGGCTGGCTCCGCCTCCTTGGGTTGTGAAGCAGAGCCTTATGGGAAAGAAGAGAAACGGTCACATGATCAGGAGTGTGAGAGGAGACGTGCTCTCTGCAGGTGTGACGGAGACTCACGTGTTTCTCTCTGAGGAGCATCAGACGCTCTGGAGGATCTTCCTCTGCGTGGAGTCCTGCTCGATCTCTCCTCCTCTTCATCCTCACACTGACACATCACACACTTTAACTCACCACCGAAGAACATTTGTGCACCATAAGAAAACACTCATGCTAATGACTTAAAAAGTCAAACTATTGAGATGAAAAGTGCAATTCATGACTTTAAATATTGTAATTATGACAAACTAAGTCGAAATTATGCCATAGTAAGTGAGATAGTTATGAGATGACAAACTCTAAATTATGAAAAAACTCTATTTTCACATACTGAGTTATTTAATTGACAGTCAATTAAAATTATGAGTTAAAGGCAAAAATGACTATCATAATTTAGATTTTTTTTTTTTTTTTTTTTACATATAATTTTAACCTTTTATCTCTGTCATAAAGGTATGACATATCATAATTTTGACTTTAAAGCCAAATGGTCAACTTTTCATCTCATAATTATGACTCATATTTTCATGAATTACCACAACATGATTTTTTCCTTACATGCCAGAAAAGGGCTTCCATAGCAAACAGAGAGCGAGAAAGAGAAGAAAACTCACCTCTTTAGAAGATGTTTGCTCTTTTTCAGCATTGGTGCTGGTTTGATTAGCTGCAGTCAGAAAAACAGCATTTAATTTCAGATTCCACAGCTTATTCATTCAGGAAACAGTCAGTGATGTGCTGTAAATGTTGTCGTTATTCAGTCAAAAGCAGCGAGGGTTTTTGTTCTGACACAGACAGCAGCAGGTTTATTAGGCTGCTGTCTCTTTAAGATCTAATGCACAGATCCAATACACTGACAAACATCTGGCTTCTTTCTCAGCCGTTTAAGTTCACTCAAGACATAACCGACTGTGCTTCGAGCATCATGTAAGAACCCTGACACACACACACCTGTCCTCTGAGCCGATGATCGTCTTCTCCGCGTGCCGCTCTCCGTCTGCTCCACCTGATCAGATAACGTCATTAATGACACACACAGGATTTCTGTTTAAGATCTGCTGATGAAACGATTCTGATTCGTTACCGTCTCAGAGGCGTCTGATGACTTCTGCTCCTGCTCGTCTGAGACAGATGCAGCGCCTGCATCAAACACACGGGTTACACTGAGACGTGCTCCACACACTCACCATCAGACACACACACACACACTCTTCATCATCACTAACCTGGCTCTGTAGAGTCTATCTCAGGCTCAGCTGCATCTGCAGTGAGTGTCTGCGCAGACTCAGCTGTATCTGCCTCCTTTATATCTGTGGTGATGGTCTGCACAGGCTCATCAGTGTCTGTCTCTTTTGTGTCTGCAGTAACTGTCTGCGCAGGCTTGTTGTTTGTATGTGTGGTGATGGTCTAGCTTGTCGCGGTGAGTGTCTGCGCAGGCTCAGCTGTGTCTGCAGTAACTGTCTGCGCAGGCTCAGGTGTGTCTGTGGTGACTGTCTGCGCAGGCTCAGGTGTATCTGTGGTGAGTGTCTGCGCAGGCTCAGCTGTGTCTGTGGTGACTGTCTGCGCAGGCTCAGCTGTGTCTGTGGTGAGTGTCTGCGCAGGCTCAGCTGTGTCTGCAGTAACGGTCTGCACAGGCTCATCAGTGTCTGTCTCTTTTGTGTCTGCAGTAACTGTCTGCGCAGGCTCAGCTGTGTCTGTGGTGACTGTCTGCGCAGGCTCAGCTGTGTCTGCGGTGACTGTCTGCGACAGGCTCAGGTGTATCTGCGGTGAGTGTCTGCGCAGGCTCAGCTGTGTCTGTCTCTTTTGTGTCTGCGGTGAGGGTCTGCGCAGGCTCATCAGTGTCTGTCTCTTTTGTGTCTGCAGTGAGGGTCTGCGCAGGCTCAGCTGTGTCTGCAGTGAGGGTCTGCGCAGGCTCAGCTGTGTCTGCTGTAACCTCTGGCGTGGATCCAGCTGCATCTTCAGTGAGGGTCTGAGCAGGTGACACAGCCATGTCTGCATGGAGGGTCTGTCCTGTCTCAGCAGTGAAGGTCTCCACGGACTCAGCTGTGTCTGCAGTGTGTGTTTGCATGGACTCTGCCATGTCTGCCAGCTCAGCTGCATCTGTGGTGAACGTGGATTCAGCTGCGTCTGCAGTAAGGGTCTGCGTGGACTCGTCTGCATCTGCAATGAGAGACTGGGTGGACTCCGTTGCGTCTGCAGTGGTCGTCTGTGTACCTTCAGCTGCGTCCGCAGTGAGAGTCTGGGTGGGCTCGGCTGCATCTGCTGTAAGCATTTGTGTGTCTCTTTCATCTGTCTGCTCATCACCAGCCTGAAAGAAAAGCACTTACACATTACAGGAAACACTAGATTTAAAAGGCAGATTAAAAGCAACTTGATTACCGTTGACAGGATATCATGAGAGTATTTTAGTGCACGTCGCTGCACTTCAGACCAGCAAGGTGATCGGTTCTGTGCAGTTAAATTGCTTATTTCATATGAGCCTTACAATCTGAGACTGTCATGTGTTTACCTCTGATGTCACTTCCTGTATCCCGAGAGCATCCGTCTCCATGGGCTCTGCTGCGGCGGCAGATGTAGCGATCACAGCTGACTCAATTTCGGAGTATTCTAACCCACTTCCTGTGTCCTCAGTGCCTGCAGGGAGTGTCTCCATAGCGACCTGAGAATCCGAGATGAGATCCGAGGAGCGCGCGATATCCGGATCCATGGAGAGCAGCGCAAGTGCCGCTTCCTTCATCTTCATATCAGCCTCCGTTTCTCTCTGGACAGCGAGCTCTGAGGCGGAGGTGTGGACATCCATCAGGCTCAAGAGGGCGTCGGCTTCTGCAGTCAGTGGGCGGGGCTCTTTGAGCACCGCGTCCTCGTCCTCGGGTTCGGGAGTGACGTCGCTCAGAGCGGCGTAAGGGTCGTCTGGTAGAGGTGTGGAACTGGAGACGGTGGGGGGTTCTGGTGCAGTCAACACTGGATGCGTCTGATCCACTGGTTCTCCGGTGCCGGGGCTCTCCGTCCCTCCAGACTTGCTCTCGGAATCTTTCTCCACCTTCTTCTCGGCTGTTTTCTTCGCGACCTTTGCATCCTTCGTTTTCTCCTCTGAGGTTTTCTTGTCCTCTTTCTTCTGTTCTGCGGTTCCTGGTTTACTCTTGGCTTCCGTTTTTTTCTCTGATTTGCCCGCAGTGGGATTCTGGGGTTTAGACTTGTGCTTCTCTGTTAGGGATTTGACCTTTGGCCCCGTCTCTGCCTTTCGGACGTCGCTCTCGGTTTCCGAGCCGGATTTCTGCGGATGAGTCTTGTCCACAGAGGAATCCTTCCTATCCGTCCGCACCTTGGGCTTCTCTCCTGGTTTAGCCTCTGGGTGACTCTTTGACCTCTTGAGAATCTCTTTAGGCTGCTTGTCTTTCTTCCGGCTGAGCTCTGAACCCGTCTCGACCTCTGACCTCTCCTCTGAGGAGCCGGTGGAGTCCAGACGCCGGAGCAGCTTCGAGTCGCCCTTCGGTTTCTCCTTCTCATTCATAGCCGACCTTCCTTTCTTCAGGTTCCCTTCATCTGCAGCTTCAGACACACTCGTCTTGCTTTCTCGGGAAGACACGGAACTCTTCCTGTCTGGCTTGACCTTTGACCCCTTCTTCTCATCAGCTGCTCCTTTTGCAGTCCCTCCGTCTTTCTCGTCGGCTGCAGCGTCTCCGCTCTTCTTGCTCTCCGTCTTGAGTTTGGACTTGAGTCGTTCGTCAGGGACGCCACGCTCTTTCTCCTTGCGCTCCTTTTCTTTGGAAAGCGAGTCTTTCCGAATGTTTTTGCGGCGTTCCTCTGTTCCCAGCTCCAAGTCCAGGATAAAGGAGTGAACGCGGTTTTTGTCAGGGAGTTTCTCCTCACTGTCTGTCTTCTTCCTGCGCTGCTCCTCCAGATCAGACGGCCGACGCACTGACTTCAGACCCGCGGGCTTCATCTGCAGAGACAGACAGAAGTGTTCACGGCTGAGAGACAGACAGAAGTGTTCACTAGAGAGACAGACAGAAGTGTTCACGGCTGAGAGACAGACAGAAGCGTTCACGACTGAGATAGACAGACGGAAGCGTTCACGACTGAGAGACAGACGGAAGCGTTCACGACTGAGAGACAGACGGAAGCGTTCACGACTGAGAGAGACAGACGGAAGCGTTCACGACTGAGAGAGACAGACGGAAGCGTTCACGACTGAGAGAGACAGACAGAAGCGTTCACGACTGAGAGAGACAGACGGAAGCGTTCACGACTGAGAGACAGACAGAAGCTTTCACGACTGAGAGACAGACAGAATAGTCCACTACAGAGAGACAGACAGAAGCGTTCACGACTGAGAGAGACAGACGGAAGCGTTCACGACAGAGACAGACAGACGGAAGCGTTCACGACTGAGAGAGACAGACGGAAGCGTTCACGACTGAGAGAGACAGACAGAAGCGTTCACGACAGAGACAGACAGACAGAAGCGTTCACTACTGAGAGACAGACGGAAGCGTTTCACTGACTGACGACTGAGACAGACAGAAGCGTTCACGACTGAGAGACAGACAGAATAGTCCACTACAGAGAGACAGACAGAAGCGTCCACTACAGAGAGAGACACGGACGGAAGCGTTCATACAGACGAGAGAAACAGAAGCTCACTGAGAGAGACAGACAGAAGCGTTCACTACTGAGAGACAGACAGACAGAAGCGTTCACTACTGAGAGACAGACAGAAGCGTTCACGACTGAGAGAGACAGACAGAATAGTCCACTACAGAGAGACAGACAGACAGAGTGTTCACAGGCAGAGAGAGGCGAGAGACAGAAGCCTTCAGACAAGTGACGCTGAGAGACAGACAGAAGTGTTCACGGCTGAGAGACAGACAGAAGCGTTCACTACAGAGAGACAGACAGACAGAAGCGTTCACTACTGAGAGACACAGACAGAAGCGTTCACGGACTGACTGCTACAGACAGAAGTGTTCACTACTGAGAGACAGACAGAAGTGTTCACTGCTGAGAGAGACAGACGGAAGCGTTCACGACTGAGATAGACAGACAGAAGCGTTCACTACTGAGAGACAGACAGAAGCGTTCACTACTGAGAGAGACAGACAGAAGCGTTCACGACTGAGAGACAGACAGAAGTGTTCACTGCTGAGAGAGACAGACAGAAGTGTTCACGTGCTGAGAGAGACAGACAGAAGCGTTCACTGACTGAGAGACAGACAGAAGTGTTCACGACTGAGAGACAGACAGAAGTGACAGACAGAAGCGTTCACTACTGAGAGACAGACGGAAGCGTTCACTACTGAGAGACAGACAGAAGCGTTCACGACTGAGAGAGACAGACAGAATAGTCCACTACAGAGAGACAGACGGAAGCGTTCACGACTGAGAGAGAGAGAAGAGAGACAGACAGAAGTGTCCACGACTGAGAGAGACAGACAGAAGTGTTCACGACTGAGAGACAGACAGAAGTGTTCACTGCTGAGAGACAGACAGAAGTGTTCACTGCTGAGAGACAGACAGAAGCGTTCACTGAAGTGTGCTGAGAGACAGACAGAAGTGTTCACTGCTGAGAGACAGACAGAAGTGTTCACTACTGAGAGACAGACAGAAGTGTTCACGACTGAGAGAGACAGACAGAAGTGTCCACGACTGAGAGAGACAGACAGAAGCGTTCACTACGAGTGTTCACTGCTTGTAAGTGTTCACTGCTGAGAGACAGACAGAAGTGTTCACT
Source organism: Cyprinus carpio (assembly GCF_018340385.1). Lineage (NCBI taxonomy): Eukaryota > Metazoa > Chordata > Actinopteri > Cypriniformes > Cyprinidae > Cyprinus > Cyprinus carpio. The sequence continues at coordinate 29,613,324 of NC_056585.1, read as the reverse complement.
GCTGAGAGACAGACAGAAGTGTTCACTAGAGAGACAGACAGAAGCGTTCACGACTGAGAGAGACAGACGGAAGCGTTCACGACTGAGAGACAGACAGAAGTGTTCACTACTGAGGGAGACAGAAGCGTTCACTACAGAGAGACAGACAGAAGCGTTCACTACTGAGAGAGACAGACGGAAGCGTTCACTACTGAGAGAGACAGACGGAAGCGTTCACGACTGAGAAGTGTTCACACTACTGAGAGACAGACAGAAGTGTTCACTGCTGAGAGAGACAGACAGAAGTGTTCACGACTGAGAGAGACAGACAGAAGTGTTCACTGCTGAGAGACAGACAGAAGTGTTCACTGCTGAGAGAGACAGACAGAAGTGTTCACTGCTGAGAGAGACAGACAGAAGTGTTCACTGCTGAGAGAGACAGACAGAAGTGTTCACTGCTGAGAGACAGACAGAAGTGTTCACTGCTGAGAGACAGACAGAAGTGTTCACTGCTGAGAGAGACAGACAGAAGTGTTCACTGCTGAGAGAGACAGACAGAAGTGTTCACGACTGAGAGAGACACTTACATCTCTGGAGAGACAGACAGACAGACAGATACACTTTCAGACGATCACTTTGACCTTTCAGTGTCACTTTTCTTTCTGTCGTCCTCTTTCTGAAATGAAGCAGTTAGTGAGAAGTGTCTTACCATCTGTTCTGTTTATGCATCATATGGAGTTTTCTGAAAACTGCAAGCTTTAGGGAACTCGTTACTGGTTTTACCAAAATTTGCCCCACTAACCTGGAGTCTCTCTTTCTCTGTCTGCTCAGAGCCACTTTCTTCTCCAGGACCTTCTTCTCTTTTCGAGCCTCTTTAGCTCGGGGTCTCTGATCCGCCAGTTTCTTCCGATCTGTCACGAGAAAATCACGTCAGAGACCAGATCAACACACACACACACACACACACACACACAAGTGTAGGTACCCTGTTCCTCGTTCTGGGCTGCTCTCAGTCTGCGTTTCTCCTCCATACGCTCACGGTTCTGCTGCCGCTTCAACAGACGCTCCTCTTTGTCTTTGGCCTGCGGAGGAAAGACGAAATTTAAGAAAATGATATCAGATCGGATTTCAACAACAATAACCAGATGAAAATGAACAATCATCACAATAACTGAAACCATTTTTAGGGCTGGGTTGAAAATATTTTTTTTTCCCATTTTAAATCGATTTCTATTTTGATGAACTGTTATTGATTATTAAATCCTAAGAATCATCAGTGCAGTTTTTAATGATACCCACCATTTAAATGTTTATATTTCAAATAATCAATTGAAGTAAAAAGGTAATTTTATCATTAATAAGTGAAGACAACTTTATTATTATAAACAATGCCTTTTGTGCAATTTAAATGTTTGTACAGAAATATTTTCACATTAAACTACATGATTAACTTATTCATTTTATTGTGTCAAAATGCAGAGTTATCGGTTTGCCTAAATTTATTTATTCATTTGTTTTTCTAACATTATGTCATACCATTCACAAATAACCATATAAAATATTTAAGATGAATACAAAACAAAAATTCTAAAATTCATTCAGTAGATACTGTAAATACATCATTTAAATACATTTTTGAGTAAAAAGCGTTTCAGTTTACCTTAAAGAGCACATTATTTATTTTTGTGTTTTTTGAGTTTATGTTTTAATTAAATTTTTGAGTATGTTGATTTTTTCGGAAGCAGGTGTGCATTTTTTTCTGTACTACCCACTAGGGTCAAAAAAGATTTTTGATTTGGCGTTTTTCATTTGTTTTGCAGCATTTTTGTACCAACGAGCGTGCCATATACAGACATTTACATCAGAACAAACAAAAATTCACGTCACAGATACATAGTTTTCATTTTAAATGTATGACACACAATACATAGTTCCGCTGGTGTTTTGTGAACGAGGTCGTTATTTATTTTTTTTTAGCATGTAGGGTGTGATGTGTTTCACCGTCACCTCGTCATCAGAGTCGCTGTAGTAGCGTGAGTACAGGAAGGGCTTGTGTACGTATCCCTGTCTCACACCGCGGGGCTTCTTCTCCCTGCCGCTCTCCGAGTCGTCCCCGGCCGACGTCTTCCGGCCTCCCTCATCTACACACACACACACACTCGTGTTGGAGCGCTGCAGTGACGCACACAGTGGCTGATCATGTGATGCACTTCTCACCCTCAGAGCTGAGCTCTCCCTCCTCGGTGGACTCAGACAGAGGCTCGTCCCCATCGCTGTCTCCCTCGAACGAGGACAGATCGCTGGTGTGCACCGAACTCACGGTGATGTCACTGAGACCCTCCAGATCAGAGTCCTCCAGCGAGTACTCTAATAACACACACACCAATGAAACCAGAGCGTGAACTTACAGCTAAATGCAATGCTATAATCAGCACTTTTCACCATTAGTTAATTTTGGTGGCTGTTATAATAAAAACGCAGTAATCATTTTTGATATAATGACCACTTCATAGGCAGTCTCACGGCAGACAAGGCCCTTTCTAACAGAGCGTTCAAATCAGAGGCTAAATTCAGGGGAGAAATTAACATTTATATCTAAACTGTGATCATTTTGTGACCAATTATAAGTGCACCTCAGAAAAAATTATTAAATAATTAAAAAAAGCATTTAATGACCCCTTTATTATAATAAACTGAGGACACGATGCTGTATTTAGAGAAAAATAATCACTGGATATGTGATTGTTCCAGTAGTCTGAAAATAAGACTGCTTAGATTAAGTTTTCTTTAAGACTAGTCATGAATGTTTAAAGTCAGATATTGGTATAATTTGATACTGAAAAGTAAGACTGATTACAGCTTGGAAACTTCAGCAAATTAAAATATTTGGCTGAAACAGCGAAAAAAAATAATTTACAGTTTCGGACAAACAATTTTAAATTTGAAATTGGGACTCTTTACAGAATTTTTTTTTCATGATTGAAGGTAGTTTGGTGTATGAAATACACATGACATTTTGAAGTAGTATTTTCTTGAAAAACATCCTCTAATAATCGTTGTTTTATTTTGATTTTTTTTGTTTTTTTTTTTGGTTGTTAAGAATTAATTCTGGTGCATCAGAATGAAACAATCAGCAAGAAGAGCATCCTCTGATAAAAAGCAAGTCTTTGTTTTATTTATAACTTGTGACAAATTAATTCTGGTGCATCAGAATGAAACAATCAGCAAGAAGAGTGCTGGAGGGTTTCTGGGAGTCTGTGTCACGGTTCTCCTCTCGGATCTTCCCTGAGGATTTACTGCTGCTCCCCGCGTCTCCCTCGTCCTTCACCTCCTCCGTCTCCGCCTCCATCTCTGCATCCCTCTCTTCCTCCTCTTCTTCCCCAGGCTGTGGTTCCTCCGGCTCCTCCTTCGTCTCTGCGGTCAGCTGCTCCTCCTCGGTGAGGCTGATGTCCATCTCCTCCTCTCTGTGCTCGTGGCTCGGGTCAGTGCCGCTGGTCTCTGGGATCTGGACATCAGCGCCGGAGCTCCCAGCTGGAGCTGTCAGAGAGAAACAGAAAACGTGACTTATGTTCCGGATAATCTGTAATGAGACGACAGTAGATTCATCAAACGCGAGAAGCTCACCGTCATCATTTGCGTGGTCTGCGGTCAGCAGTTCAGCTTCCTGGTATTCCGCAGGAAGGGGCGGAGCTAAAGGAGGAAGTTCGTCCTCCTCCACGTGGCCGTTTGGAGAGAGAAACTTCCGGACGACGCGCTCCACCTGCGGCCGAAAGGAGTGATGGACCTTTGGATCGACGACCTGAGCCACGATCCTGTCCACTCCCTGCTCCAGCATCCCAGACCTGATCCACACACACAGACGTGATGAGAGAGAGAGAGAGAGAGAGAGAGAGAGAGAGAGACACACACACACAGACATGATGAGAGAGAGAGAGGGAGAGAGAGAGAGAGAGACACAGACATGATGAGAGAGAGAGAGACACACAGACATGATGAGAGAGAGAGAGAGAGAGAGACACACACACATGATGAGAGAGAGAGAGAGACACACACACACACAGACATGATGAGAGAGAGAGAGAGAGACACACACACACACCACATTGAATTCTAAATTGTTTGTAGAATTGTAAAATGAGAGCATGTATATAGATGTAAACACTATGCTTTGGCAATACATTGTAACAATTGTCATGCCAATAAAGCACATATTGAATTGAATTGAGAGAGAGAGAGAGAGAGAGACAGACACAGACATGATGAGAGAGAGCGAGTGTGTGTGGTGTGTGTGTGTGTGTGAGAGAGAGAGAGAGAGAGAGAGAGAGAGAGAGAGGAGGACGTACTGCAGCACCAGCTGGCGGATGCTGTTTCTCAGCTGGTTCTTGTTCAGCTGTGGGCTCCATGTGTGGTTCGCCAGATGATTGGACACAAAGTTATCGACTCGCTGTCGTAAGTGCAGATACAGATGATTGGACACAAAGTTATCGACTCGCTGTCGTAAGTGCAGATACGCCGGCTGAGAGAAAGAAAACAGTGATATTAACCCTATAACACTACTGTATATCTGTCTTGGTTTTTAGAATGTATATACAGTGCAGAGCTCTTTTAGTGTATCAGATCAGCTGCTGCTTCTGGTGTCAATCTTGAGTGATTTTATGCAAGTTTTGGAATAACTGCAGTAATATGTAACAACTTACTCATGGAGCAGCCAGCTAAAGCTTGATATCCATCAATCATGTTTTTAGAGTCTCAAATCTGATCATCAGGATCTTTTGAGGAGCGTTTGTTTCCAGAAGCTTCACTTTGCTGCTAAACTGACCGTTAGATTATAAATCCGCGCGAATTTTAAAAACAAACGGTTTATCGAAACATTCTCACACACGCTAATCGATTATAAATATATTTTATTTTTTTTTTTTATTTGTTATTCTTAATGTTGTTAATGTGTTTTTTATTTGTGTATTTTTTGTTTAGTTCGTTATGTTTTGTATGTTTTGTAATGTTGTTACAGTGTTAAAATCATGGTAAAAGTGGTCCGCCAGACAGTCTCTGCGGAACTGATCGAACAGACCCTCGGTCTTCAGGTGACTGACGATCATCCGACAGTCTGTCTCTGCGGAACTGATCGAACAGACCCTCGACGCGCGTCGCAGAATCGGGTGCGGAACCTTCGAACCAGAGGAGTTGGACCCAAAGTTTATCGACTCGGAACGGAGAAGGAGGTTTATAAGAAGAAGAGGGAGGAGGTTAAGAGCCATCTGGAGAAGAAGAAGAAGAAGAAGAAACGCGCGGAAATTTAGAGGAATCTATGGGACTGGGTGAATGTGTTTTTAATGCTTTATTTAGTCACGTCTCAAACAATTTTTTTTTGTATTGTTGTTTTTGGCAGTTAATAAAAATTTTTAGGAACATTGGATCATTTTGATGTGTAGTGTGGGAACGATTCACTGTTTCGAATCGCCACGATGGTGACGCCTGCTGGTCAAACTGTGTAAGTTCAACAGAAACATGCATAAAACACTTTTTACTAACTGGATTGCAAATTACTGAGGGTGAAATCTTGTAAATGCAATCAACAGATCACTGTTTCGAAAGGGTCAGTGGAGCTTCAGCTAGCCCAGAAAAATCCATGTGTCTTTTATCTTAATAAGTCAGAAGGATTTACCTTGTTCAAAATATACAAAAAGGTCATAATAAAAAAAAATAATAATTTAAAACATTTTATTTAAAGTTTATCCCTTGTATCCTGACACATATGCTACTGGTGTGTCTCTATCTCACTTTTTGTCTCAGCTCTCAGTTTTCTTTTCTTTTCCAATCAAGCCTGATGGCTACACTCTTCCTGGTAGAACAGGGATAAGAAGCAACATAAGCAGTGCACTGACATACATCATTGAATTTCTCTTTTTATGATGCTTTCTGTGACCTCTTCCAATACATGCAATCATTTCATTTTGCGAAGAGTGAGACAGGTAGGGTAGCATAGGATTGGGAGCATTGTACTGCTGAGAAGTTTCAAGCACTGAAAGCGTTAGTTGCTCCTGAGACTCTGGCTCTGTTCATCATGTACACGAAAAATCCCCTGCTTCCCCAGAAATGAAACAACACGGAAGTATTCACGACTCTAATATTTCTCCTACACGCTATGAAGCTGTTCTGTAATATCTAATGTGTTTCAGTTGTTTTGTAGTTCCAGCATGTCATGTGAAGCCTTATGAAGGCTACTTTGTTCATGCTCTCTGAATGATTCTAAAGCCCTTTTTCAGTTGGAGAAACCTGCACATTGTTAATCTTTGCTGTTTCGGATAAAATGCTTGCCAAAGAGACGACATGAAAAAGCAGAAAAGCGTGGATACGAAATACTCAAGCCACTGTGCATTTGCCAATTCTTATTAAAAGCTCTCTGCTGTGTTCCAAGTTGTAAAGGGATACTGCTGAAGCTTTGGGCCTGTCTGCAGTGTTCCTAGATCATCCCTTTCACCTTCTAAAGCCTCTTCTTTCCTTGCGACTCATCTAAGTCATGGTAAAATAGCAAGACCTCTATTATTGTTTATAGTCTTCATTTAACGGCATGATTTTTGTGAGAATAGATAAAAAAAGGTCGACATAAAGAATCTATAATATAAAAAAAAAAAAAACCTTCACCCATTCTTCCTGCACATATTACATTTTATAAGCTACCTTATTCTTACTTTATACATACACTCACATACATAATACACACACAAACACTTAAAGCAAGTATAATTATAAACACAGGGCTCTATACACTTATATTTTTGAAGGAGCACTTACACAGCACTTACAAATTGCATAAATAATCTTATGAGGCTAATTTATCAAATTATAAAATTTGGAATACAGAAATATGAAATGATGAAAAAAATTAGAATGGTACTTTGCCACTAGGTGGCGGCAAGCCACTGCCTTAATGAGTGAGTCGCGTCAGTCATTTAATCAATGGATTCGTTCGAAACAGATGATTCATTCAGAAACAGCTGTTTTTATGAATGGGTCATGAATCATTTACTCAAGCAAATGTATTCAGTAAACACCCGCTGTGTGTTGCTGCAGAGCACAACAACATGCTTTGTTTGGAACCATTTCCTTTGTGAAAATGTATTTTTTTTATTATCTTGTTTATTGAATTGTTGCCCTGACACGAAAAGTCTGCCACAGACCGTGCTAACCAAACATTATAACCGCTCTGTGTGTGTGTGTCCTAAAGACTGTGCGCAACCGTTAACTGTTAGATGTTCAACATGTAACCTTAAATCAGACACAATTTAAAACCGAAAAAGAAATATAATACTATGATTAAAAGTTACAGATACCTGAAGGTGTTGTATCTTGGCGTTCAAGTGTTGGCTGGGGGTGTTTTACTTCCTTTTTTTTTTGAAGAATTTTGAAATATCCATTTTAATTTTCAAATAATTGATCTAGTAAAATACTACACGCCAACAAACCGCCTGCCTCCAAAAGACCTCATTTCATGTGGCTGGATCGTACAGACGCTCATCGATGGTTGGCCAGTTTACATGTCAGTCAGAAGCACTAGACTCAGTGGGCGGTTTTTGTCGTCGGTGTGAATGACAACGCGTAAATTGACAGACACTGTAGACGTGAGTCGAGAGATATTTATTTATTTATTTATTTATTTATTTATTTATTTCATTCATTAATTAATTCTAATTAAATTACTTTATTGGCATGAAAACTCATTGATGGCATGGTTGTTATAAAGGTACATTACTTCTTACTTAAATCATTCGGGGATATTTAGGCTTTGGAATTATATTAATGTGGATGTAATGTAATTAATTGATGCATATTAAATATTAAGTGTCTGTATAATTGGCAGTTTTTTTTGTTTGTTTGTTTTAATCAGGTCCACAACTCTATGTGAAATACATATAAAACTGATCATAAAAACTACATAGACATTGCGAATGGAGAACTATTCGAAACAATTATGACCCAGCGACGCCTCATTAACTGAAATCACGTAGATACGCGATCCGAATCACTGTTCCAAACAAACGACTCGCACAGGTTTCGAAACTTTACGTTAGCGATGGGAGAACCGAACCTTTGCGGGGCTTCGAATCAATTGATTCGCAAAACGATTCACTGTTTCGAAGCGCTCGAAACGCCACGCTGGTGACACCTGCAGGTCAAAACTGTGTAAACACAGACCAAAACATGAATACACACAGCTTTTACAAACCCAATCCAAATGTTTTTTTTGTTTTTTTTTTTATACTACAATATATTAAATGAAATTAACATAATAATACGTGTTCTTTTATTAATTTCCGGGGCTTGTTTTATGGAGGCCAATAAGACTGTGGGAAAAAGGCTTGGCAGCGGTGGGATTCGAACCCACGCCCCCGAAGAGACTGGAGCCTTAATCCAGCGCCTTAGACCGCTCGGCCACGCTACCGGTGAGCGGTCGCTCATCAGGACGCCTCTCGAAGGTCACTTGTAATAACCAAACCTTGCCAATAAGAACGAAACCTGTTCTGTAAAACTACCTGAAGAATCAAATCTAATATTTATATACACACACGTTACAGCGACAGTTCACTCAAAAATGAAAACGATGTCTTTCACTCTCTCTCAAGTTCAAAATCTGTGAGTTTTTCTTCTGTTTAGCATAAACTACGGCAATTAAACAGTTGACGGGAGCCAATTAATTACATAATTGCTACCATCAGCTATTTGGGTAACAACATTCTTCCAAAGATCTTGTTTTTAACAAATTTAGAATGACATGAAAGTGAGTAGTTTTCAAGTTATTTCACCAGTAATTATAAACAAACCAGGAACTGGTCGATATTTCAATAGCAGCCAACTAGTTACTACCACAAACTAGTTACATTTACTAGCATTTTGCAGTGTTTTCAGAGGAAACTGATACAGAAAGCTACAGTTTTCAGCCTGAATGCATCACAAGTGTAACACTCAGTTTGACACCAAACATACTTCAGGCTTTTATTCTTTCTGATAGAGATTCAGTACAAGACACACATTAACAAGACTGTACAACATGAACAGAACAGCAGAACTACAGCTAACAGTGTAAAACACAACAGAACAGACTTCAGAGCAGTTTACATCTCAGCTCATTAACGGTCACACTTTAATAAGCTTATAACCAATTAATGTTACACACACACACAGGGTGAATCCGGCCCTCACTCAGGTGTTTTTGACAGGGTGACATTCAGTCCTGCGTGTCTCAAACAGGTCCTTGTGTCAGTGGTGTGTGTTGCAGACGGGGGGCAGCACCCGGCGTGAGTTGGCTTTGACCCAGGGGTGCTCCATCACGCTCCGGAGCGGCAGACGCATGGCTGGACTGTGACGCAGCAGCTTGGAGATCAGATCACGAGCGCCGTCAGACACCAGCTTCGGGAACTGAAGATCCACCTGCACACACACACACACACACACACACACAATTTATAGGAACGTTTTAGTAACAGATTTCTCTTCTCTGTGTTGTTGAAATAAACATTTAACGGTGGCTGAAATAACAGATTTATTCAAACATTAATGAAGACCGCAGGTTCAGTATAAATAATAAATATAAATAATAATCTAGTGCATATATTTAGCAAAGCCCTCCTCTCTAAAGTAAAGTAACTAAAGAAAAATGCAGTTTCAGCTGAAAATTCTAGGTTTCTGAAATTCAGGTGCATCACTATTATCAGAAATAACTTAAAGTTTACCTCCAACTAGTCTTAAACACCCGAAAGTAGGAAGATTAATAACTTCTCAGATATTAAGCTCTGAAACAAACTCCAGCTACACAGATCACGACTGATAACGTACAGAAGAAGAGTCGCTCATCATGCGTGACTTCTTGTTTCATAAAACTCTAAACTTCCTTGAGTTTGCTTCTAAGAAAACTTGAGTGTGTGCGTAACGCTCCCATGATGCTTCGCGCACAGACCTTGGTGATGCGCTTGTACGTCTCCGTGTGGCTGGCCGTCTCGAACGGAGGGTTCCCCACCAGACACTCGTAACACAGCACACCGATGCACCACAGATCCACCTTCTCATCGTGAGTGTGGCCCTCGATCATCTCCGGAGGAAGATAGTCCAGAGTCCCACACATCGTCCGCCGTCTGAAACACATCTGCACTCTTAAATCACAGCAGAGACACTCAGATTAACTCTGGTTTTCTGAAAAAGGCTGAAAACATGAATATCTGCCCGCGGGGTCAGAAAAACACAACTTTGTTTTCCATTTGAATCAAGATTTTTTTTTTTTTAAAACCAAGTTTTTAAAAAAAACCCTTAATATAAGTGTTTTCTCATCTGAAGTAAAGGCATCTTAATCAGTGACGTGATGGCATGACATTTTAATTTAATAACTGCTGAAGTTTGGTATACAGCATTGAATGACATTAGATTACAAAAACAAACTGTCCACAAGTTTAATACCTTTTCATAAAAATAAATACACAATAAAACTGAAAAAAAAAAAAAAAAAGTTTCAAACTGTTATTTAAGCATAATTCAGATATTATAGTTAATATTGTTTTATTTTAATTCAGTTTTTGAATGTCTACAATGTTCTACATTTTTATTTCAGTTTTAGTCATTAGTACATCAAGTTAAACTAAATTAAAATCAGAAGTGTTGCCTTGGCAACCAGCTGAAACAGAACTATTTTATTTGAAGTACCGTATTTTCCGGACTATAAGTCGCACTTTTTTTTTTTCATAGTTTGGCTGGTCCTGCGACTTATTTATCAAAATTAATTTGACATGAAAAATTAGAAAACATTACCGTCTACAGCCGCGAGAGGTCGCTCTATGCAGCTCAGTGCTCCTGTAGCACACCCCTGAAAACATGAACTGAAAACAACTGAAAACTGTTAACTGAAATATTAACTTAGACAACTGAGAAAGACTGAATGCAAACAAAATGCTCCAAAAAAGAAAATCCTATTCTGCAGATTACAAACTGCAGGTAGATAAATATGCAGCCGATCTGATATACAGGAGCACTGAGCAGCATAGAGCGCCCTCTCGCGGCTGTAGACGGTAATGTTTTCTCCTGGTTCTAAATCAATGCGAATTATATGTTTTTTTTCCTTGTCATGACGTATTTTTGGACTGATGCGTTTTTTGACTGATGCGATTTGTTATTTTTTGTAGTTTGAGTTCACTAAAGCCTGCTGTAGACTGAACCGCTGATGAAAGGAAGCTCACGTTGATTCTAAAGACTTGGAAACTAGCATTATTCCTTCTGAAGTGCCTGTGAGGACAACACCATGCATGTGTTGCATTATGGGTGTTACCTGAGGGACGGCGCGTGGACGGACCAGCCGAAGTCTGCGATCTTGAGCTCTCCTCTGAATCCCAGCAGAAGGTTCTCAGGTTTAATGTCTCTGTGGATCACCTTCTTCTCGTGACAGTACAGAAGCGCGTCCGCCAGCTCCTCCATGTACTGCAGACACAAGAGCGTCAGACAGAGCTAGCGGCGTGTGTGTGTGTGTGTGTGTGTGTGTGTGTGTGTGTGTGTGTGTGTGTGTGTGTGTGAGACTCACGGTGGCGGTGCGCTGGTCGTCGAAGCGTCCGCAGCGCTGCAGCTCTTTGTACATCTCTCCCCGCGGCGCGAACTCCAGGATCAGAAACACACGCGTGCTGTCCTGGAAGTAGTTGTAGAAGCGCAGGATGTTGGGATGCCTGTTAAGAGACGGTTTCAGTTCCTGCGGATCACGACGAGCGTCTGAAGGAAGGAGAGGCAGCAGGAACGCACCTGAGGTGAGACTGGATCTCGATCTCTCTCCGCAGCTGGTGCTCCACGCCTTCCTTCTCCATCTGAGACTTGAAGAGCACCTTCAGAGCCACGATCGCCTTCAGCTTCCGCTCGCGCGCCAGATACACGTTACCGAACTTCCCCTTCCCCAGCGGACGGCCGATGTCGAAGTCTCTGAGGGAGAGCCTCCTGTGAAAGAGACCGGCGGGAAATAAACACCGAAGCACATCCTCAGCATTTCAACACAAACACACAATCATCCTGAAACCAAGACGAGTTCTGCATTCTACAGATTCACCGGATCCTCAGCGAGAATTAAAACATGAGAGAGCAAATCAACGTGACTGACGCAAAGCAGGGTTAAAGT
>NC_056585.1:29591206-29596206 GCF_018340385.1 Cyprinus carpio | reverse complement strand
TACTCCTCTTCGTAGATGATTTAGAGATCTGCGAGCTCCAGCTTGCGCAGCTGCTTCAGAGCAGAAAATTGATAATAATCATAAGTAAATAAAATGTAATAAACAGACGTTCAGCTTTGCCCAAGGAGCAGCAAATGCATCAGGCTGCATTTATTTATGAAAAAAAACACAGTAAAGATCAGCTGACACTGAAATATTACTACGGTTTGAGAAGCAAAAACAGCTGTAATGATGCTGAAAATACAGCTGCGCATCACAGAAATAAATTACAGTTTAACAGAGATTCACACAGAAAACAGTTGTTTTACATTATAATAATATTTCACTATTTTAATGTATTTTTGATTAAATAAACGCAGTCTTGCTGAGCAGGAAATATACATAGCTTAAAAACTGACACTGCAGGACTAGAAACGGATGCTGAAATGAGTCTCACGCTCTCTTATGCACTGACTGAACGTGAAGGTGTCCTGTACGCACCTGCAGCACCTGAGCACCGTCTTCGTGTTCAGTCTGCATGCGCGCAGACGCAGCCAGCGCAGGTCCTGCAGGCGGCTGACCGACAGCAGACCCGGACTGACCTCGTTCCCACCCAGCGTGAGCGCCTCCAGCCCCGGCCAGCCCTTGCCCAGACCCAGCGCCACCATCTGCGCATACCTCCAGGTCCCCAGCTCCAGGTGTGTGAGGCGGGCGAGCGTCTGCGCGCCGGGGGGGACGCACCTCCTCACCCCCCCCGCGCTCACACGGCCCAGATCCCGCAGCTCCAGGCGGCTCAGCTGCTGCCACGTGGACAGACCGCACAGGTGCTGGTCAGAGAACGACGGCACGCCGTCCAGGACCAGCGTTTCTATGGCGACGGCCGATGCAGCCGCCTTCCCGCCCGCCTCGGGGTCCTGCGAGAAGAACCCGGGCGAGACTTCACAGGAGCGCAGCTCCAGCACCTGCAGTGACGCGGGCAGCAGGCGGCAGCTGCGTAGACTGCGCAGGTCTGTGTACTGCAGGCACAGTCTGCGCAGACGAGGGCACTTTGAGCGCAGCGCCTGCAGCCAGGACTCGGTGAGGAAGGCTCCTCGGCGCGCAGACAGCAGAAGCCCGCGCAGACGCAGACATCGCAGACCGTGACCCAGATACTGACGCAGCAGAACCCACAGCACTCGAGACGTCAGCTGAAACACAGCACCACTGCTCAAAAACACTGCAAAACACCTCACAACTAACAATCACAGTGTGCTACAATACTGTTTTTAAGCTAAATAAATAGACTTTAATTTATTAGATACATAAACAGACCTAACAACTTTTAAAAGGGATATTAAATGTAAAAATCATAACTATTCATAAGATTACAGACACTTAAAAAACAATTAGTGTATAACTGAGTCACTTTTGTGTGTGTGTGTGTGTGTGTGTGTGTGTGAGTGTGTGTCGGTGTGTATGTGAGAGTGAGAGTGTGTGTCTGTCTATAAGTGTAAGTGTGTGTGTGTGAGTGTGTGTGTGTGTGTGTGTGTGTGTCTGAGGTGTGTGTGTGTGTGTGTGTGTGTGTGAGAGAGAGAGAGTGTGTGTGTGTGTCTGTGTGTGTGTGTGTGAGAGAAAGAGTGTGTGTGTGTGTGTGTGTGGTGTGTGTGACGAGAGAGTGTGTGTGTTGTGTGTGTGTGTGTGTGTGCCTGTGTGAGAGAGAGAGTGTGTGTCTGTCTGTGTGTGTGTGTGTGTGGTGTGAGAGAGAGTGTGTGTGTGTGTGTGTGTGTGTGTGTGGTGTGTGTGTGTGTAGAGAGAGTGCGTGAGTTGTGTGTGTGTGTGAGTGTGTGTGTGTGTGTGTCTGTGTGTGTGTGCGGGAGTGTGGAGAGAGGTGTGTGTCTGTGGTGTGTGGTTGTGTGTGTGCGTGTGTGTGTGAGAGAGAGAGTGTTGTGTCTGTGTGTGTGAGTGCAAAATGTGTGTGAGTGTGTGTTTGTGTGTGTGTGTCGGTGTCTGTGGTGAGGTGTGAGAGAGCGTGAGTGTGTGTCTGTGTGTGTGTGTGTGGTGAGTGTGTGGGTGTGTGTGTGTGTGGTGTGTGAGTGTGTGTGTCTGTCTGTGTGTGTGTGTCTGTGTGTGTGTGGTGTGTGTGTGTGTGTGTGTGTGTGTGTTCACGGTGTGTGTGTGAGTGTGTGTGTGTGTGTGTGTGTGTGTGTGTGTGTGTGTGTGTGTGTGTGAGTCATTCAAACCACATACCCTCATGGGATTGTGTTTACAACCTAGATTGTATTTTGCAGAGGTGTGTGTGTGTGTGTGTGTGTGTCTGTGTGTGTGATGTGAATAATGATGATAAGTGTTGTTATTTTCCTGTTTATTACTGTGCAGCTGCTTTGAAATGATCTGTAGAAATGGTTTACGGTACAAATGACACTTTCTGGAGGTCTCTGGTGAGCATTTGAGACCAAAAAAATAAATAAATCAAATAAAAACACCCAGGTGAAGTGAGAGTAAAGCGCTCACTCCGTTCCATGAGGAGAGATCAACAGTTCTCCAGAGTCTCTGGTCCTTCACCAGCTGCCTCCAGCGCCTGCAGACCCTGAAACACACACATCCGGGGTTATTTGATGACTTCCGGTGTACGGATCTCCGTCTTTCCGACTCAAATCTGCACAATCTCTCACATCTGACAGCAGATCACACGGAACTGGTGTCTGCACGTGACCATCGATCACTAAAATCATCTTATAAAACACTCTACTGGATAGAAACGCGACTGAAGTAGCGCTATCGTACCTGGAGTTCCGCACGAGCTCGCGCACGTTTAAATAAGATAAAATATCGATTAAAACGTTTTCGGGGAAACAGTCCAGAACCATTTCTTAGTGATGTTATGCTCAGAGCTTGTATCAAACAAAAAAAAAGAAAAAAACCACAATAACACATTCATATCGAAACTGATTGGTTTTGCCGAAGCACGTGATCTATGACGTTTGAAGCGTCGTTCGCCTCCAAACCACGTGACTGCTTCAGCGCCGTCGGCATTGTTTTTATTTTTATTTCTCAATATCATCATTTAAAAATTTAGCTCAAATTAACTTTGCTTGCGATATAACAGGACTGAGGCAGAGTTAAAATAGACAGATCGCGGATTTAATTTATGTTTACATTTAGTCATTTTGCAGACGCTTTTATCCAAAGCGACTTACATTTGGAGGATTTAGAAAAAGTTCCATCTCAACAACAAAGAATAATTTTTTAAATATTAAAAAACATATTTTAATAGTGGAATGACTCGTTTAGTCATGTAATCTGCCTGTAGTGTTTGCGGTCACCGGAAGTTGCCTCGTCCGGCGCGGCGCGCATGCGCAGTGAGGAGAGCTAGCGGAGCGGAGGAGCAGAAGCAGGAGCTCGAGGAGTTTCTTCAGGTTTAATTATTCAGTCTGTTAATTAGTGTGTGTTTATGAACCTGCACGATGGCGGGAATCAAAGGTGAGCGGCTCTAACTGCGTGTGTTCGCGGTGTGTGTGTGTAAATAACGAGGCGGAAGCGGTTTGTGTGTGTGTTAGCTGCTGCAGAGCGAAACAAACACCAGCAGCTCTGTTTGTGTTCGACACACACACACACACACACACACACACACACACACACAGATCATCCCAACACACACACACAGAGACACACACACACACACACATCAGAAAGACATCAGAGACACACACTCTCCCAGAGACACACACACACACACACACACACACACACACACATCAGAGACACACACACACACACTCTCACAGAGACACACACACACACACACACACCATCAGAGACACACACACACTCTCACAGACACATCAGAGACACACACACACACACTCTCACAGAGACACACACACACACACACACACACACACACACACAGATCATCAGAGACACACACACACTCACAGACACACACACACACACACACACACACACACAGATAATCAGAGACACACACACACTCTCACAGACACACAAAATCTTGAAAAATGTGAAATCTTTTCTATCAATAAGTCTTTATTATCACTTTTTAATCAATTTAACACATCCTTCCGGAATAAAAGCATTCATTTCTTTCAAAAAACAAAATTATTGGCCCCAAACTTTTTGAACAGTAGTGTATACAATCATAAAAAGATTTCTATTTTGAATAAACGTTGTTCTCTTTAACGTTTTATTCATTAAATAATTCTGAAAATAGTATCACAGGTTCCCAAAAAACATATGAGGCAGCAAAACTGTAATAAATCATCCTATTAGAATGATTTCTGAAGATCATGTGACACTGAAGACTGGAGTAATGATGCTGAAAATACAGCTGCACATCACAGAAATACATTACAGTTTAACAGATATTCACACAGAAAACAGCTGTTTTAAATTGTAATAATACTACAGAAGACACACATCATATGTTGCTGTGTTTCAGCTCTGATCAGTCTGTCGTTTGGAGGAGCGGTCGGTCTGATGTTCCTGATGCTGGGCTGTGCTCTGCCCGTCTATAAGTGAGTGTGTCTCATGTGAAGCGCTGTGTGTCTGCGGAGCGTCTGCTGAAGCTGTGTTTGTGTGCAGTGCGTACTGGCCTCTGTTCCTGCTCTTCTTCTACATCCTGGCACCTATCCCATACTGCATCTCTCGCCGCGTGGTGGACGACACAGACTCGGCCAGCAACGCCTGCAAAGAGCTGGCCTTATTCCTGACCACCGGCATCGTGGTGTCCGCCTTCGGGCTGCCCATCATATTCGCCCGCGCTGATGTGGTAAATATCAACATGACACACAGTTTGTCTCTTCAGCAGGTTTGTAGAGATGTGTCAGTGTCTCATCAATGGATGTGAATGGGTGCCGTCAGAATGAGAGTCTGATAAAAACATCACAATAATCCACAAGTAATCCACAGCACTCCAGTCCATCAGTGAACATCTGGAGAAGACAAAAGATGAAACACATCCAGCATTAAGACGCTTTTAAATCAAATTTGAGTCTATAATCCATAATAACACTTCCTCCAGT